>NC_081569.1:90991544-91013744 GCF_022355385.1 Mustela nigripes
TGATGGCTGCATAGTATTCCATTGTGTATATATACCACCTCTTCTTTATCCATTCATCTGTTGATGGACATCTAGGTTCTTTCCATAGTTTGGCTATTATGGACATTGCTGCTATAAACAAGGTGCATGTGCCCTTTCGGATGGCTGCATTTGTATCTTTAGGGTAAATACGCAGTAGTGCAATTGCTGGGTCATAGGGTAGCTCTATTTTCAACATTTTTAGGAAACTCCATGCTTTTCCAGAGTGGCTGCTCCAGCTTGCATTGCATTCTGACTGGTGTGAGGTGATATCTCATTGTGGTTTTGATTTGTATTTCTCTGATGCAGAGTGATATGGAGCACTTTTTCATGTGTCTGTTGGCCATCTGGATGTCTTCTTTGCAGAAATGTCTGTTCATGTCTTCTGCCCATTTCTTGATTGGATTCTTTGTTCTTTGGATGTTAAGTTTGCTACGTTCTTTATAGATTTTGGACACTAGCCCTTTATCTGGTATATCGTTTGCAAATATCTTCTCCCATTCTGTCAGTTGTCTTTTGGTTTTGTTAACTGTTTCCTTTGCTGTGCAAAAGCTTTTGATCCTGATGAAATCCCAATAGTTCATTTTTGCCCTTGCTTCCTTTGCCTTTGGTGATGTTCCTAGGAAGATGTTGCTGCAGCTGAAGTCAAAGAGGTTGCTGCCTGTGTCCTCCTCAAGGATTTTGATGGATTCCTTTCTCACATTGAGGTCCTTCATCCACTTTGAATTTATTTTCCTGTGCGGTATAAGGAAATGTTCCAATTTCATTTTTCTGCATGTGGCTGTCCAGTTTTCCCAACACCATTTGTTGAAGAGGCTGTCTTTTTCCCATTGGACATTCTTTCCTGCTTTGTCAAAGATTAGTTTACCTTAGAGTTGAGGGTCTATTTCTGGACTCTCTATTCTGTTCCATTGAACTATGTGTCTGTTTTTGTGCCAGTACCATGATGTCTTGAGGATGACAGCTTTATAATAGAGCTTGAAGTCCGGAATTGTGATGCCACCAACTTTGGCTTTTTTTTTCGATATTCCTTTGGCTATCCAAGGTCTTTTTCTGATTCCATAAAAATTTTAGGATCATTTGTTCCATTTTTTTGAAAAAAATGGATGGTATTTTGATAAAAATTGCATAATGTGTAGTTTGCTTTAGGTAACAAAACATTTTCACCATATTAATTCTTCCAATCCAGGAGCATGGAACATTTTTCCATTTCTTTGTGTCTTCCTCAATTTCATTCATGAGTACTTTATAGTTTTCTGAGTATGGATTCTTAGCCTCTTTGGTTAGGTTTATTCCTAGGTATTTTATAGTTTTGGGTGCAATTGTAAATGGGATTGACTCCTTAATTTCTCTTTCTTCTGTCTTGCTGGTATAGGGAAATGCAACTGATTTCTGTGTATTGATTTTATATCCTGACACTTTACTGAATTTCTGTACAAGTTCTAGCAATTTTGGAGTGGAGTCTTTTGAGTTTTCCACATATAGTATCATATCATCTTCGAAGAGTGATAGTTTGACTTTTTTTTTTGCCGATTTGGATGCCTTTAATTTCCTTTTGTTGTCTGATTGCTGAGGCTAGGACTTCTAGTACTATGTTGAATAGCAGTGGTGATAATGGTCATCCCTGCCATGCTCCTGACCGTAGCAGAAAAGCTTTCAGTTTTTCTCCGTTGAGAATGATATTTGCAGTGGGATTTTCATAGATGGCTTTGATAATATTGAGGTATGTGCCCTCTATCCCTACACTTTGAAGAGTTTTGATCAGGAAGGGATGCTGTACTTTGCCCAATGCCTTTTCAGCATCTATTGAGACTATCATATGGTTCTTGTTCTTTCTTTTATTAATGTGTTGTATCACATTGATTGATTTGCAGATGTTGAACCAACCTTGCAGCCCTGGAATAAATTCCACTTGGTCGTGATGAATAATCCTTTTAATGTACTGTTGAATCCTACTGGCTAGTATTTTGGTGAGAATTTTCGTATCTGTGTTCATCAAGGATATTGGTCCTTAGTTCTCTTTTTTGATGGGATCCTTGTCTGGTTTTGGGATCAAGGTGATACTGGCCTCATAAAATGAGTTTGGAAGTTTTCCTTCCTTTTCTATTTTTTGGAAAAGTTTCAGGAGAATAGGAATTAGTTTTTCTTTAAATGTTTGGTAGAATTCTGTCGGGAAGCCATCTGGCCCTGGGCTTTTGTTTGTTTGGAGATTTTTGATGACTGTTTCAATCTCCTTACTGGTTATGGGTCTGTTCACGTTTTCTATTTCTTCCTGGTTCAGTTGTGGTAGTTTCTTTGTCTCTAGGAATGCATCCATTTCTTCCAGATTGTCAAATTTGTTGGCATAGAGTTAGTTGATCAGAGTATGTTCTTATAACTGTTTGTATTTCTTTGGTGTTAGTTGTGATCTCTCCTCTTTCATTCATGATTTTATTTATTTGGGTCCTTTCTCTTTTCTTTTTGATAAGTCTGCCAGGGATTTATCAATCTTATTAATTCTTTCAAAGAACCAGCTCTTACTTTCATTGATTTTTTCTATTTTCTTTTTGGTTTCTATTTCATTGATTTCTGCTCTCATCTTTATGATTTCTCTTCTTCTGCTGGGTTTAGGATTTCTTTATTGTTCTTTCTCCAGCTCCTTTAGGTGTAGGGTTAGGTTTTTGTACTTGAGACCTTTCTTGTTTCTTGAGAAAGGCTTGAACCGCTATATATTTTCCTCTCAGGACTGCCTTTGTTGTGTCCCACAGATTTTGAACCATTGTGTTTTCATTATCATTTGTTTCCATGAATTTTTTCAATTCTTCTTTTCAGTTCTTTGACCCATTCATTCTTTAGAAGAATGCTGTTTATTCTCCATGTATTTGGGTTCTTTCCAAATTTCCTCCTGTGATTGAGTTCTAGCTTCAGAGCATTGTGGTCTGAAAATATGCAGGGAATGATCCCAATCTTTTGATACCAATTGAGACCTCGTTTAGGACTGAGGATGTGATCTATTCTGGAGAATGTTCCATGTGCACTCTAGAAGAATGTGTATTCTGTTGCTTTGGGATGAAATGTTCTGAATATATCTGTGATGTCCATCTGGTCCAGTGTGTCATTTAAGGCCTTTATTTCTTTTGATCTTTTGCTTGGATGATCTGTCCATTTCAGTGAGGGGAGTGTTAAAGTCCCCTACTATTATTGTATTATTGTTGATGTGTTTCTTTGATTTTGTTATTAATTGGTTTATATAGTTGACTGCTCCCACGTTAGGGGCATAGATATTTAAAATTGTTAGATCTTCTTGTTGGACAGATCCTTTGAGTATTATATAGTGTCTTTCCTCATCTCTTGTTATAGTCTTTGGCTTAATATCTAATTGATCTGATATAAGGATTGCCACCCCAGCTTTCTCTGATGTCCATTAGCATGGTAAATTTTTTTCCCACCCCCTCACTTTAAATCTGGAGATGTCTTCAGGTCCATAATGAGTTTCTTGTAGGCAACATACAGATGGGTTTTGTTTTTTTATCCATTCTGATACCCTGTGTCTTTTGATTGGGGTATTTAGCCTATTAACATTCAGGGTAACTATGGAGAGATATGAATTTAGTTCCATTGTATTGCCTTTAAGGTGACTGTTACTGTATATTGTCTCTGTTCCTTTCCGATCTACTACTTTTAGGCTCTGTCTTTGCTTAGAGGACCCCTTTCAATATTTCCTAAAGCTGGTTTGGTGTATGCAAATTCTTTCAGTTTTTGTTGTCCTGGAAGCTTTTTATCTCTCCTTCTATTTTCAATGATAGCCTAGGTGGATATAGTATTCTTGGCTGCATGTTTTTCTCATTTAGTGCTCTGAATATACCATGCCAGCTCTTTCTGGCCTGCCAATTTTCTGTGGATATGTCTACTGCCAATCTAATATTTTTACCATTGTATGTTACAGACTTCTTTTCCCAGGCTGCTTTCAGGATTTTGTCTTTGTCACTAAGACTTGTAAATTTTACTCTTAGGTGACATGGTGTGGACCTATTCTTGTTGATTTTGAAGGGCGTTCTCTGCACCTCCTGGATTTTGATGCTTGTTCCCTTTGCCATATTAGGGAAATTCTCTCCAATAATTTTCTCCCATATACCTTCTGCTCAACTCTTTCTTTCTTCTTCTTCTGGAATCCCAATTATTCTAATGTTGTTTCGTCTTATGGTGTCACTTATCTCTCGAATTCTCCCCTCATGGTCCAGTAGCTGTTTGTCCCTCTTTTGCTCAGCATCTTTATTCTCTGTCATTTGGTCTTCTATATCACTCTTTCTTCTGCCTCATTTATCCTAGCAGTGAGAGCCTCCATTCTTTATTGCACCTCATTAATAGCTTTTTTTTTATTTCAACTTGGTTAGATTTTAGTTCTTTTATTTCTCCAGAAAGGGCTTTTATATCTCCTGAGAGGGTTTCTCTAATATCTTCCATGCCCTTTTTGAGCCAGCTAGAACCTTGAGAATCGTCATTCTAAACTCTAGATCTGACGTATTACCAATGTCTATATTGATTAGGTCCCTAGCCTTCGGTACTGCCTCTTGTTCCTTGTTTTGTGGTGAATTTTTCCGCCTTGTCATTTTGTCCAGATAAGAGTGTATGAAGGAGCAAGTAAAATACTAAAAGGGTGGCAAAGACCCCATGAAAATATGCTTTAACCAAATTAGAAGAGATCCTTTCAGAAAGTGGTTGATTTTCTGTTTCTACAATTGCTGTTCTTCTTCTCTTTGATCTTCTGTTGGATTTGTGGGTGTTTGCAATCTTTAGATAAGCTATCTATCTGATCTCCTGCTACATGAAGTAGTCTCAGTCTGCTACTTCTCCACCATCTTGACTCCTACCCCTGTCAATCTATATTTTCTCTTTCATTTTCTTGATAATTCTAGGTAAAGTTTTTCAACTGTGTTGGTGTTTTCAAAAAAACAACTTTTATTTCCATTGATTCTCCTATTATATGTCTTTTTCATTGATTTTTGTTTTCAGTCTTTATTATTTTCTTCTCTTGATTGATTTGGTTTACTTTGCTCTTCCTTTTTTAGTTTCTGAAGACGAATGTTAGTTTTAAGATAATAAACCTAAAATCTTGTTTTTTGATAATGCCATTAAAAGCTATAAATTTTCCTTGGGTAGAATGTTTGTAAAAATGGCAGCAATAATGCCTCTCTACAATAGCACACTCCCTTGTAATGTGGCTTTACCACTTCTATAGTGAGGTGTAATTTATTTCCACATGCCTTATATCTGGATTTTCACTTTGATATTCTTTGAACAATAGATATAGAGTGTGTGGTGTTGCTCAAGTTGCAGAGCCTAAGCCTTAAGAAGACTTGTAGTTCTTATTCTCATTCTGTAGGAACACTTCCATGAGACAACTTGTTAAAAAAGCTTCAGCTAGTTTGTTAAGGGTGAGTTCTCTGCAGAGAACAAAGGATCTACAGACAGAACTTGACAGCCAGAATCAGCACACAGCTATGTATGTGAAACTAGCTGAGACCATCCAGCACCAGTAGAACTACCAGGTGTCTGAAGTTGCATAAGTGACCCCAGGTGAAAACAACAGAAGAACTACCCAGTTGAGTCCAGACAAAAGCGCTGACCCACATGATTGTACACAAACAGTTGTTTTTTTAAAGTTTGGGGTGGTTGTTTATGCAGCAGTGGATAACTGAAAGGCAGATTAAACTTAAACTCTCTGATGCTTAGTTTTCTTATCTGTAATATTGGAGAAATAAATTGGTCTTGAGTCAATATTTACAAAGTGCTTTAATCAGTGCCTGATAGCAAATATTCTATACATAGATGAAGCAGAGAGTATATGGGAAATTTTAGACAAAATAGAAAACTGTTGCCTCACATCAAAGACTGAGTGCATCAGGACCTAAGAGGATTATGGCCTAACTAGACACAAAAAATGTAAGGCCTCCATGACTCCCTCTATTTCCTAGCTTTGCTTCTTGGCATCATGTTCCCCCAATAGCTTGTTTTGCATAGCTGTAAATGTGGTTGCCAGCATGATTTTCTTTGGGACAGAAATCTCAGCTATGTAAAGAAAGCATTTCCTGAGTAAGTATTCTCTTCACCTAGCACTTTAAGGTTCTACAAATAATTTTAGAAGCTATGAATGATTAAAATATCAAATGTCAGTTTTTAAGAATAGGGCATGTGTAATGCATTATCTTATTACTTTGTATACATCATTAAATACTGTACAATTAATATACTTAGATAAATTTTACTTATAACCTTTGTGTTGAGAATAGTTAAAGCTAGTTTAATTCAGATGTATAACCATGAAATAATTATATTGGAATTGTAACTAGAATAGTTACATAAGTCAAGAACATAGTTCAAAAGCACAAAACAAAGATGTGAATGTGACTGTACAACACAAAAATAATTTATAATTTTCCTATTTCTAGTCTTCTCTCTCTTTCTGGATAACATATCAAGAAAAACACCTGCAAGTATGTCTTGATCAAACACTTCAAAAAGGAAGGTGCTCAAATGGCCAATAGGCACATAAAAAATGATAAACGCCATTAGTTACCAAAAATGAAAAAAAGTAATTATATAATACTACACATATACTAGAATTGTAATTCAAAAAGATTGACAACACTAGATGATGATAAGTTCGTAGAGCAACTGAGACCCATAAATTGCCAAAAGACGCATACAACTACTCAAAAAAAAAAAAAAAATTTTCACACTCTCTTAAAACTCTGACCCATAAATTTCATTTCTGGTTATTTATCCAAAAAATAAAAAGAAAAAGAAGACCACAAAAAGCCTTAGATAAGACTTTTTATAGCTTTATTTGTGATAGGTAAAATCTGGAAAAAAAACAACAGTAGGTATTCATCAACAGAAGAAGCAAGAAAACAAACTGTGGCATATTCATAAAAAAGAATACTTCTCAGCAATAAAAAGGACCTAAACATTGATATATGCAACAATATAGATGCAGAGATGTTGCCGAAAGCCACTTTGGTGAGAAATTGAATTGGAACATAAGAAAGTAACAGACTGTCTGATCCCATTATTATGAAACTCTAGTATAAGGCAATACAAATCTAAGATGATAGAAATAATATCTGGGAGTCAGAGGTACAGAGGATTGACTGGAAGGGACATACTGGAACAACAGAAAGTCTACATCTTGATAAGGGTATGTGTTACGTGGTTGTGTGCATTTTTAAAATCTCATTGAACTGTAGACTTATCTGTGTATTTTAGCATATTTATAACTTATTAAAATGAATTATGGGGGGAAAAACAAGACAAAAGCATCAAAACCTACAAAAATAAACAAGTTGAACTAGTACTAGATTAAATTTGCCTCTAAAGTGATTTTAATCCTTGGAGAATTCATTGGCCATTGTCAAAATAACTAGCATGGTTGTAAACATGAATTGTGATGCATTGCCACCTCATTCCTATTAGGGGACATCAGTCCTTAGATGGAAGTACTCAAGAAAGGATAAGAGAGAAGACATCTTTCATATTTACAAATAAATCAACACAGATACTAGTTAATTAGTTTTGAGCTTTTCTATATTCAGAATGTTAACACAAATATTGGAAAGATTTATAAATGATTATTTGAACCATTACAATGGCAGAATTATCTATAAAAACTCTGAGTGGCCTTTTTATTTAAAGCCTATCTATGATGTTAAAAGATTATATACTTATCATTTTGCTCTAAGTGTATCACTTACTTTGTCATTATAATCAGTAAATAATTTGTAGTTCTCTTATAATTTATCTTATTGTGTTTCATTGGTATTCAACTTTATATCATAATTATCCCATAAAATGTTAAACTTCTAAATATTTTATAACATTAATCAAATGTTATCAATATAAGGATTTTAAGTAATTATTATATTTATTAATTTCAAAGTAATTGGTTCACAGATATAAAGATGTGTGACAGCCTGACTACTGAAAGAGATGCTATTAATATATTTTATATACATTTCTTGAAACGTTGAAATAAGCCAGTTATATATTGCTTATGATACTTGGGAACCAACCATAAGATTTTAGACTTTGTTATATGGGAGATAAATTTGAGATGAAAATCTGCTGTATTTTAAGTGGTTCATTAAGCCCACCCCTAGAGTGCAAATTGAAAATAGCATCAGTGAGCAACCCCCTGAAGTAAGGTAATCTGAAATCCATGATAGCAAAGATAACAGGTTTCTGTCATCAATAAATGCGTAACAAAAGTATAGGACAATAAACTAATAGCAGCAGAGGTAAACTACAAGAAAATTTGTTCTTAAAGGTACTTGATTTAACATTATACCATTATACAAAGAGTGTGATTCAAAGTGATCGTATTTCACGTTGTAGGAGAGTCAATAGGACACTACTTTTGTCTCTTAAAATATACAGTTATATAAGTTGTTTCTTTGTCATTATTATTTTTATTTCTGTCTATAAATAGAGTGCTTGTATCCAAAAGAGTGCTATCTATACAGAATAGGAAAAATAAAATTCTTGCTTTTATCTGTTCTCAAGTTTTCCCTATTGGCAGTTATAATTTAATATGTTTCCAGTTTACACCTAGAAGTTTTAATGAAGAATGCAGTAAGAAAAACAACTATAGGGGCACCTGGGTGGCTCAGTGGGTTAAGCCTCTGCCTTCGGCTTAGGTCATGGTCTGAGAGTCCTGAGATAGAGCCCCATATCAGGCTCTCTGCTCAGCAGGGAACCTGCTTCCCCTCCTCTCTCTCTGCCTGCCTCTCTGCCTACTTGTGATCTCTGTCTGTCAGATAAATAAATAAAATCTTAAAGAAACACACACACACACACACACATGCTAACGCAGGTATACCTCCATATGTATGTTCTCAGATATGTATCAGTTTGTCCACTGAGGAGGGGCTTATTTTTTCTTTGGATGAATAAATTCACATACTTAAGATTGATAATGAGCAGAAGAGACAACTATTTATAAAGAGCCAAAATGCCTTCCTGGAACACAAGAACAAAGGCCCATTATCTTTCTCCTGAAATGTGTATTTCTTTAAACATGCAAGAGTGAACCACACGGCTTAATAGAGCAATGGGTCCCTGATATAAAAACTACCATATGAAAGTGGAAGAAATGAAACCTGTGGACTTGATCCTGCAGAAACAGAATAGCAGTTGTTTATATGAACCTGCATTTACAGTGTGGTTGACAATGGAATCTGGTATGGTCCAAGCTTCCTGTGGGGATTTAAACTTAAATAGCAACTAGGTTGAAATGTCTGGCTAGGTATCTATGAAATATTCTCACCTGATTATACCACTATATTGGCTGATGGGATATATTTTTCTTTCCCTTAAACTTTGGAAGACTATAGAAGGGTGATCATTTACAGTAGTTGTTTGTAAACAGAATAGACTGATGCAGCCTTATTGCCTGGAAGAGAAACAATGTGTCCTAGAGGTGACAAAGATGGTACTGGCCACCAGTGAAGAATTTCTTGAGACCTCTGATCAGCTGCTCCCAAGCCAGATGACACAACTGGTAACTATAAAACACTCCAAGTTCGGAGAAGCAGACCTGACTAATCTTTTGAATAGGAGTCAGAATTCAGGTGTTCTATTGAATTGACATAGGAGTAGGAAAGCCAGGCAAGAAAAGAGAACATTATAGGATAATTAAGACTGAAAACCATTCGCAAACATGCTTTGGAGCTTAAAATGGTGTTGTAGAATACATCCATTACTGATAAGTTAATAGAAGCTTCCTATGCTCCTACAGTATATATTTGATGCATGTAAACTATCTTCTCTAACAAATGTCTAGAAAGACTCATCTTATTTTTTTCATAATTCAAAAACTTTACTAATTACAGAGCCCTGTAAACATTGTACATTCAACCAAGCACTTAGTTTAATGAGGATCAAGCAATAACCAAAGAAAAACTAGTTGCCTCTCTAGATCAAAACTGTCCCTGTAGTGTACAGTGGTAATAATATTTATCACTAGGGGCCCTGGGGTGCTCAGTCACTTAAGCTTCTGACTATTGATTTTGGCTCAGGTCATGATCTCAGGATCATGAGATGGAGCCCCGCATCAGGCTCTGTTCTGGGTGTGGCGCCTGCTTAAGAGTCTTTCTCCTTTGCCTTTCTCTCTCTCTCTCAATTTAAAAAATAAAATAAAATAATATTTAGCATGAGTCACAGCTGAAATCACAGAAATTTATGTCCTACAACTAAGAAAACTGAAGGAGTAAAAATGATTTTTAAAAGTTAACCTCAAAGTCATTGGAAATGAATAAGCTGTTATACTTAATTAGGAGAAAAACCTTGCCATAAAATGCCTATCTTCCTTTAGCTACATGATATGTGTGCTAATTAATAATCAAAGTACTGCCTGAAGGAAGTTTGGTACAGCAATTTGTTAAAGTAAAAGTAGAATTTGAAATGTGCTGTCAGTTCTAATTGAGTTATGACAAAATCCCCAGGATGAAGATTTTTTGAAAATAACAGTTCAAATTCAAAAGAAATCTTTTAACAAGAAGGTAAAACTGACTGGGGACTAGTTTTATAAAATATATTCTAGAATTTTATTTTTTTCAAGTTATTGTTATTGACAGGAAGTAAGTCTTTTCAGGAAAATCATCGTGAGTTAATGGCAGATAACAGAGTAAGGTAAAGCCCTAGCAGCAGTAGTCACTCATCTGAAGAGTCTCTCTCTCTCTTCCTCAAGGGGCAGATAAGCTAAAGTACTTCTGGCACTTCTCTGGATATTGTCTGAGATGCTGTCGACAGGTACTTTTGTATAGATAATTCAACTGCATAAATATTACATTGTGCTCAGGATTATCCTGAATGATATAAGTTTTTAAGAAGAGTATAAAATCTTATTCACTCAAGAGAATTATATTCTTCTAAAGAAAAACATTTTATAAATATAAACCATTTGCTAATAATTTAGAAAATATGTCAGGTGTACAAATTGGTGGTTAGAATTATTACAGTGAGTTAGAGTTTTTGGTGGTCTCATAGTCAATAAGGTAAGACATTAATGAGACCTAGATAGATGGAAATTACTTGAATATTGAAACAGTGGGGCATGTGCAAAATACTGGATAAAAACATTCACCATAAAAAGAAAATGAGTAGAATGTGTGAGGTAACTCTCTTGACCTGATGAAAACTTTTAAAATTAGGAAAAATGAAAAATAACTTTTGAAAAGTTATTTTGAAATTTTTTTAAAAGCCAGTTTCAGCAACTTATTGGGGGAGCTTCTGAGAAAAATGCATGTGTATTAGCAATTTTATTTCCAACCTTCCTCTTGATATTAGTTTAGAACTAAATAGTGACCATAGTCTCCAATATGGGCTTTAATGACCCTCATTATGGTATTCATATTCCTCTATAATCCTCTCCCACATCAAATACAGCTGACCTGTGTAATCAACAAGAGTACTGCAAAAATTACAATGTGTAATTCTGAGACTACATAATCAAAGGCCTTATGGCCACCTTGTGGTTGAAGAAATCCCTTACTCTGGGGGATATCATGAGTACATTCAAGCATCCCTATGGACTGGCCTATGCGATGTGCAACTGTGACTGTGTGCTAAGTGAGAGTAACTGAGGAGTTGGGGCTTGCTCTTTCTGTGATCTCTTTCTGGGATCACAACTGAAATCAAGAGTCACATGTTCAGCCGACTAAGCCATCCAGGTTCCCCGAAGCTTACTCCTAACAGCCATGTATGAAACCCCTCTTAGAAATGGATTCCCCAGGCCAGTCAAGCCCTCTGTTGACTGCAAACTATGTGACATGGAGATTTCAACCTTATAAGAGATCCTAAGATATAACCACCCAGCTAAACTACTCCCAAATACCTGATCCACAGAAATAGTGAGATAACAAATATTGTTTAAGCTGCTAAATTATGGAGTAATTCGGTAACAAATGAAAAATCCTTAATCTTAAATATCAGTGGCAAATGAATGTGAAAAGGAAATAAGGAAGGGCCAACTCTCTATGCTTACTCTACCAGATATTCTACTTTCTGCTAAACAGTTACCTTTTCCTCATTAAAATATTTATTTTAAGAGCTAATGAATTGAGACAAGTACATATGTACATAAGAGTACATATGTTGGATTATTACATTAGCACAAATGTTTCCCTTGTAGAGACTGAAGAGAAGAAATTAAGGAGTGATTAAGGAGAGTCATCTAATACCAAAATCAGAGATACCAGCAATACATTATTAATATGGTCTGCATATTCTCAGAGCACCTGAGCGAGCCACTCCTTTATGCTATCTTGGCTACCTTGGCTAAGTTAAGGTTTGTTGATCTTAGGCAAATGCTAATCAAATGCTTTAAACAACTCTAATACAGAACTAGCTTAATTGTTACGTTTGGAGAAGTATGAATATTCTTTATTCTAAGACAGATAATGTGCTACTTGCGCAGGTGGCAAAATTCTGGAGGGGATGAAAATATGCTTAACTCAGAAACTATTTTACTTATTAAAATTCTCCTTCACTGACATTTATTGTAATTTCATCAGAATAACTGCAGTGCTGACAAGTTTTAAATAGCATAGAATCCACTATTAGAGGTTTTGAAATTCTGAATAGAAAATTAAAACATTGCAAGCTTTACAGGGAGTTTTCATGTTTAACTTCCAAGTCTTACTCATTTAAGCAACCTGATTCTTAGTTGTGAGGGAGGAGACCTGCTTCCAATTATAGATTAGTTTTGATTATGTGCTTTCACATAGAAGAATGATAAGAAGAGAAGTAAAATAATCTCTTCCCAAATATAGTGGGAAAAGCCATTCTTCCTGACCTGCAGAGAATAGAAAAATTTCTCTAGGAAAGATTAAGAGTGCGATCATATCCCTTTCTCTATTTCACAGCTTCTCACATTCCATATCAAAATAAGTGTAGTGTTTTTCTGTTATTGTTTTAAGTATGCTCAGTAAGTATTCCTTTAAGTTATTTCATATCCCTCTTAAAAGAAAAATTAGAGGTAGCTAATATTTTAGACTCCACAATATTCCATCTTTCAAGTATAAGAAAAAGTGGTGATAGGAAATTACTCCTATTTCATCCTTTTCTAATCTGAATTCCTTTGTTTCAAGAGGTTCTGAGTTATATACCTGGTTGCTTGAATGTATATAAATTTAACAATGCTCAGGTAGAAACAGACTGACACATTTATGCTCATAACTATTTTGAGTCATGAGGAAGAACAACTTTATACATGTTTAACACGCTTTTGAATGAGGTATCATTATGAATAGATGAGTTAGTATAATCACATCCCATTTAGAATTTAGTACACATTTCAAATTTACCATTCAATTTATGTGTATTATGGGTAAATGCACATAAAATAAAATAGTGTCCATAATACTTTTTACAGGAAATTAAGGAATACAAGAAACATTAATTATTGAATATGTTCAAATTTTCTTTAAACAAGTATCTTGGATATCTTGGATGATATAAGCATCAATAGATTGGGCTAAGAGAATAATAAAGAATAATATAGATCTTATATTCATGCACTAAATGCTAATTTTAGAAAAATAATTGAATCAAGCTATTGTCTTGCTGATACATGACAAGGAGAGAAGAACTTTGAAAAGGAAATGTAAATTACACAAGGAAACAACAGAATTTATTAATCAGAAATGAAAATATGAAAGTCCAATCATCATTATAAATTTTAAGTTACTACACTACATATTCTGCATTCTTGCTCAAAGTATTTTTATTTTTAGTAAATCTTGTTATTTAATGTAATCATATACTTACAACAATTAGAAAATGTGCGCAAATTTCTTAAATTTTTTTGTGCATCGAATATATATATATTTATATTCTTCAGCAAGAGATCAGAAGCTGGCATCAATAGAAATTAAATATATCTGAACTTCCCAAAATGAACATAAATACTATCTATTTGGCTATACTTAACAAGAACAAGTAATGCTTGAGGTAGTAACACAAGTGATATATTTTAAAAGCAAATAATCATAAGGGCTAATGAATTCCTTTATTGGTTACACTTAACACTAAATCATGAGATAAATGCCATGTAATTTATTTAAGTTGGTCAGTTCACACAATATTTTAAAGAAAAGAAATTTTCATATCTTAAATGTATGTAGTTAAAAAGCTAAGGTTGAGAGTGTTAAACTGTTTACAATAGAAGTGAAATCAGTCCTTATTGAAAAGGCAATTTCATCCCATAAAGCCATTTGTAATTACAAAAGGAGACAGGAGAAAAAAATGCTATCGTTAAATAAATGACAGTATTGTAGTAGGTTCCAAACTCAAAGATACCTTAAATATTTGGAACCATCATTCAGTTACATGATTGCTAGCAATATGAAAAAGTAACCTAATTACTACTGCATTTGTCTCAGTGCCAAATTTTACTTAGGACAAAGAGAGTTGAAAACTAAAATTTTGGGCTAAGAGTTCGGGAAATTGGTATTTATTACATGCAGTTGGAACAAAGTGATAAATTGTTAGACATTTTTCATCTACATTACTTTTAGAAATTAAAATAAAGAGACTACCATCTAAAATGCTATTGAAATTTGAGAATTTGTCATCTACACTTTAGAAAATAAATATACATTTTAAGGATATTTCAGTTCTAAAAGGTGAAATGCAAGTTGCTGATATATTCTATAAAGCACAATTTTTTTCATAAGCAGTTTTTATTTAGAAGCACTTTTTAGTTGCTAGTTCATTTTTACAGAAAGGGCATAAAACAAACAATAAAAATTGTAAAATCACTGATTCACAATATTGCTTATTTTTTAGCTAAAAGGATGAGGCACATTCTGTCTATAATAATAGAAAGGATCCTTTTATCATATTTCAAAAATGGCAAGTTTTTTTGAAGTAAATTATTTTTAGGTTATGTAGTTTTATGAAAACTGAAGAATATTTGTTGCTTGATCAAACCTAACCTCTGAGATTACATCTAGAAAAGAATTACATGATACAAACTTTGATTTATAATTATATTTATTAAGGAAAACCATATAATTGTAAACTGTTTCATTTAGAGGCCATCATAATACAGGATTTCTATTCTATTTCATGACATAAAGGATATTCACTATCCAACTAAGAAGAGGACTATTCACCTACTAATAGAAAAATCTCTGATATTTGAGAACATATTATGATACAAGTTCAGTGTCCAGAAGGTTAAGTTCATCATTTAAATTGAGCCAACGTTTTCCTCTACATAACTCCCAAATTTAGTCATAACTATTCTTTCTAGAAGAATATTTGGTCTATGGGGTGCCTGCATGGTGTCTGCCTTCAGCTAAGGTCATGATCGCAGGTCCTGGGATCAAGCCCAATTAGGGCTCTCTGGTCAGAGGGAAGCCTGCTTCTCTTTCTCCCCCTGCTGCTCCCTCTGCTTGTGCTCTCTCTCTCTCTCTCTGTTCAAATAAATAAAATCTTTAAAAAAAAAAAAAAAGAATATTAAGTCTACCACCTCCTCTGTACACCATTTCTTTTAGTAGTTGAGTATACCCACCTTTCTTCATTAAAAGTACCTAACTCCTGAATTGTTTTTAAAGGAACTTTCTGAATGCCCTCACTTGTTTTTATATTTAAATTTATTCTAGTTTGTAAATGTTATTTTTTAAGTGAGACATTTTAAAATGTTTGTTCCACTTAAGATTTTAATATATTACTATGCTTTTCAAATGGACTTTATTATTTCAGATATTGCAACCCAAACTTGCCTTAAATTTTATTCCATTATTTGAAAGTTATTAATAATTCTGTAGGTATGGACTTATTAAGTAACACAACAATTCAGATCTCCAAAGTTACCACCACACAACTAAAGTATTATTTTAAAGCTTGTCTAATAGTTGATGTTATTATGAAATTGTAAATCTTGAAATTGTTTGTATTTAATAATTTCCCATTGTTATCAGTTTGTGGGGATACATTTTAAGAAATACAAATTTAAGTCCAGTGACATGAGCAAAATAGCCAAATAAGACATACCTTTCATGTATCCCTAAACCCCCACAACAATAATTTGGTAACCATTTATGTACAAAAGCACTTTCGTGGGAGCTTTGGGATCCAAGTAGGATTGTGAAACCCTGGTACAGTCCCAGACTGAGGAGAGCTGTTTTGAGAAGTCAGGCTTGCAACCAAATGGCTAACATACCCTCTGTGGTCCCAGCTGCAGAAACAGAAATATCTCTATACCCTTGAGAACTCTGCTAAAGCTCTGTCTGGTTTTGTCTATCACCAGCACCATATGTCAAGGGACCTGGGAAGAGTCATGCCCACAAGTGCTTTGCATAATAAACATGCAGAACTCAATCCTGGCTGTGGACACTGCAGAGGCCTGGGAGCTGGCTTTAACTCCTCTCAGCCTCTGTCCAGAGCTCCTGGAGGTAAGCCTGCCAAACTTGCCAGACTGTGAATTTTGAAAGAATAGTGTACCTGAGCCTGGCTATGTCATCTGTAGTCACATAGAATCCTGCTGGCACAAGGACCCAGTAGGAAAAACCTCCTTCTGTGTCCCCCAGAGAGTCTAAAAGGGTCTTGTACTAAGCATGGCCACAGTTCATCAGCAGGACTACTGGCAGACTGCTGTCTGCACCTCCAGATCCTGAAAGAGCCCTACAGTTCCATTTTCTGTACAGCCACGGTCTGTTGGTCTGCCAACAGTTCTGAGATTCTGGGGTTCCAGTGGGAACCACTCCTGTCTGCAGTCCCAGATAATTTGAAAAGCCCTATTCTTAGTTCCAGCCCCTCCAAGCCACATTCCACAAGAAGTTCTACTGGCACAGGTACCAGGTAGAAAACACATCTGTACCTCAGAAGATCTTGAAAGTGCCCGACAGTCAATTGCAACCCCTCTAGCTGTAGTCAGGGAACAGTGCAACCTACTTGGGGACTGGTGGGAGGCACATACTTCTGTGCCTCCAAAGCCAGGTCTACAGACCTCAATCTTGGCTGTAGAAACTGGAATAGCTCTTGAGGCTTGATTCCAAACCCTCCCAGTCATGGTCCATGACCAGTCCTGTCCACTCAGAAACTCCTCCATTGACCAGGCAACAGGGACCAGGTGGGAGTCTCATCTGCTCATATGTGGTGACAAGCCCACTGTCAAAGGACCGAAATGAGGACCCTGGACCTTTGCCCCAGTGCCATTTGCTAAACAAGGTATTGGAGGCCATCGCATCTAAGAATCAGACAAGATCTGCACCTGCCTGAGCCCCTAGAAACAAGCCTGCCAAACACAGATCCTGTTGCTCACGCAGCCAACAACTGCGTCTGGCTCTAACTCAGCAGGACTGCAGTTTTAGAGGTAATCTTAGCAGCATTGCATATCTAGCGATAAACTCATCAGTTTGGGAAACAGATAGAAAAAGGCCTATACCTGCTACAACCAGTGTGTGGAGACTGAAAGAGATACTTGATAATTCAAAAGCACAGATACCACAAGACTACACAGATCACAAGGAATCAGGTAAATATATCATTAAAGGAAACTAATTAAGCCCTAGTAACTGAACCCAAAGAAATGGAGATCTCCAATTTGCCTGAAAAAATGATAATCTCAAAGTAATGGAATCGGGGAAACAATTCGTTTAAAAAATGAGAAGTTTAATAGAAACCATAAGAAAACAACTCCTGGAGCTGAAGAATACAAGGATAGAACTGAAAAATTTAATAAAGAACTAAGAACAGACTTATTACTCAGAAGAAAGAATCAACAAACTTGAAGACAGATTATTTAAAAGTAGTCAGTAGAGGAACAAAAAAGAAAACAAAAGAGTGAAGAAAGACTATGTGAATCATGGAAAAACATCAAATGAATGAAAAATTCAGGTCTTTTATCACATTCTGCATTCCATCCTGAAATCCCCAAACTCCTAAATAATTTTTAATTGCATACATTAGGGTTGTATCTTTGTAAAGTTCTGTGGGCTCTAGACACATGCTTTAATTGTGTCTTGTATTCACCATAATAGTGTTGTATGGAATGGTTTTGCTGTGCTGCTTCCATTCAGTTCTCTACATCACTCCCTCCTAGATCCTTGGCAAATATTAATCTTTTTTACCATTGGTATAGACCTGCCTTTTATAGAATGTTATGTAATTGGAAGCTTCTGTGGATTGCTAGTTTTTTTTTTTAACTTTAATCATAGAAAGATATTTTACTGAACTGATGTATTTGTGTATACAGTCACTTTTTTTTTTTTTTTAAGAGGTGGGGAGAGACAGAAGGAGAGGGAGAGAGAGAATCCTAAGCAGGCTCTACATCCCATGTGGAGACCCATACAGGGCTCAGTCTCAAGATGTTGAGATCATGGTGTGAGCTGAAATCAGATGCTTAACTAATGATCTTACATAAGCATCCCATGTAGTCACCTGTTGAAGGGTTGATTCCAGCTTTGGTGATTATGAACAAAGCTGCTAAGTATATTTTCATATATACTTTATGTGGCTATCAGTTTTAGGGTTGAGTAAGTAACTTGACATGTGATTGCAGATCATATGGTGACTATTGTATAAGCTTCCTAGAGCTGCCATAATAATTAGTACAAACTTGAAAACTTAAAACACCAAAACTTATTCTCTCATAGTACTAAGGACTAGAAGTCTAGAGCTAAGCTTTCTTCAGACTTGGTTCCTTTTGAAAAGTGAAAATCTATTCTATTCCACTCTCTTAACTTCTAATAGCTATTGACCAATCTTGACTTGCTTTGAGTTGTAGATACATCTCTCCAGTCTCTGCCCCCATCTTTACATACTTTCTCTTTTAGATATCTCTGTGTCTTTTCCTTTTGTGTTTATTATAAGACACTCATAACTGGGTACAGGGCCCACTGTAAATACAGGATGATTTCATCTCAAGATCCTTAACTTAATATATCTTAATATATCTTATTTGGACCTACTTCCATACAAGGTCGTATTCTCAGGTACAAGGGGTTAGGACTTGGACATATTATTTTTATTCCTCCATCATTAACTAAAGAAGTTATTATTCTAAAATCTTTCTTAAATTTTTTTAAAAGATTTTATTTATTTGAGAGAGAGAGCATGCATGAGCAGGGGGGAGGGGCAGAGGGAGAGGTAGAAATAGACTCCCTGCTGAGCAGGGAATCCAACATGGGTCTTGATCCCAGGACCTTGGAGCTTGACCTGATTTGAAGGCAGACACTTAATTAAGTGAGCCACTCAGGTGCCCCTGTTCTAAAATCTTTCTTACATCTCCATCCCATGTTCAAAATATACTTACCCCACCCCAATATCCCCCATATTCTCAAATCATTACAACATCAGCTCTAAGTTGAAAATCTTGTGTAAATAACATCCCCTCTCCTAAGTTATTTTAAATGATAGAAATCAATTACAGCTGAAACTCTGGATATGATCCACAATGGGGCAAAATTTCTTTTCATCTGTGGAGCCTGAAAAACTGATACGGTTACCTTCTTTTAAAATACAATGATGGGGCAGGCACAACATGATAAACCTCTTTATTCTAAGAGGGACACGGTGGACACATTGTTAGTGTAGAAGAGGTATGAAACAAAGATGAAAGGAAAGTAATTGAGGGAAAGAATAAAGGGGTAGAGGAGGGACTAAAGAAAGTACAACAGCAACAACAAAACAGGCAACCAGATGAAAATGAGACAAGAAGGAGTTTATTGTGAATAACCTCACTGTAAAATAAAACTCAAAACAACCTATGCATAAGCCATTGTAGTTAAATTAAATATTCTTGGCTTTACTTCCTAGTGATAAGTTGTTCAGAATGACTATATTAATGTAAACCTAACTTTAATACATGGTCAGAGCACAAGCAGGTCTGGAGGCGTGCAATTTAATTGAAGATTGTGGGTAACCTTCTATGTCTACTTACTTAAAGATGTCAGTATTAACTAAAAAATTCCATGTAATTTTTTTTATGCTAAATCTTCCCACAGAGGGAAGTTGAACAGGTGCATATGTGATGTACACATTGCTATGTCTTTTTAGGTGAACATCTTTTTCTTCGTGATCAGAGAAATCTTAAATAGTCTCATTATTATGGATTAAGAGTAAGATTTCTGGCTGGCTAAAATGGAGAAAAATCTCAATATAAATTAGGGCTGCTTTTGGTTGTTATATATTGGAAGAGTGGAAAAAAAAACCCAGGTGCTTATAAGAATATCTTGCCCATCAAGCAAGAACAGTTGTCTTCTGAAATTAGTGGAGTACAAACATGCACATGTGACATTCAAACACATTATTCTAAAACTGGGAGCTAAATCATGTAATATTCTTCAGAATGTTATGTAAGAAGCCTTATTTTCTCTATTCCTTTTAAATCCTTGTACATTTTTGGTAGTGGTTTTCTTATAAGCTGTGTCAGAATTATTAGGAAATAAGCAACTTATTCTGTAACAAAGGGCGAAAGATCACTTAACAATCAACACAATTGGTAAATATGTTATTTTTGTATAGCTTTGCCAATGAAATTTGCTTTAATGTTTCATAATATAACAACTATATGCTACCTTGGCATTGCTAATATGCTTCTGCACATAGGTACTTGATGATGCATGTTTTAGAATATAAAATCAGGAGCAAATGTGTGGAAAGGTATACTTTTTTGTACTTTGTTGAAAACTCTTAAAATACGTAGAATTGAAGTCTGAAATTAATATTAACATTTCTTCTAGTAAATTTCAACAAGAGGAAACATATTTTGGTTTAAAGCATTCAAGTTCAAACAGTAACATAACAGGAAAATTGCTTATAATATTTCTACATATGAATGCTTTATTACAAAGAAAATATTGATATATCCAGATTAAGATGTTCTGATTTTAGATTAGATAAAAAAGGAAAGCCAACTATTTTGATATATTTTGATACCCTGATTATTTATTCTCCTTTATAAGTTGTTCTTACTCTAATGCTTTATGTTTGGTTTTACTCCTCCCCCTGCTACTTGTACAGGGAGAAAATAGTAGCTTTCCATAATTTTGTCACAGCAGAGGAGATAGGAATCCATCAATTAATGTTTTCGTGCTCTGGTCCCTTATTATATTCTCTGGGAGAGGCTGGTTTGAGCTACTCCAGGGTAGAAAAAGCTGAGGCAAGACTAGTCCTTTCATGGATGAGAGTCTGGAATTGCTGCTGAAGCCCTTGGCTGCTTTAATGCATGCTCTGGTCATTCACTTGGTTTGCTTAGGGCCCAGAAACCTCCCTAAGTGCCTCTGCAACATCTTACATCACCTTTTCCCTGTAAGCCCCCTTTATATTCTTTCTATAGCCCCAGGCCCAGGATTTCTATGCCACATTCTCAGTTGTAGAATCACCACATCTCCTGCTAGTGTTGGTGGTGGCAATAGAGGGACTTTTTAATCTTTTTTTTTAATTTTTTATTTTTTATAAACATGTATTTTTATCCCAGGGGTACATGTCTGTGAATCGCCAGGTTTACACACTTCACAGCACTCACCAAAGCACATACCCTCCCCAATGTCCATAACCCCATTCCCTCTTCTCCCAACTCCCCTCCCCCCAGCAACCCTCAGTTTGTTATGTGAGATTAAGAGTCACTTATGGTTTGTCTTCCTCCCAATCCCATCTTGTTTCATTTATTCTTCTCCTACCCACTTAAGCCCCCATGTTGCATCACCACTTCCTCATATCAGGGAGATTATATGATAGTTGTCTTTCTCTGCTTGACTTATTTCGCTAAGCATGATACGCTCTAGTTCCATCTACGTTGTAGCAAATGGCAAGATTTCATTTCTTTTGATGGCTGCATAGTATTCTATTGTGTATATATACACCACATCTTCTTGATCCATTCATCTGTTGATGGACATCTAGGTTCTTTCCATAGTTTGGCTATTGTGGACTATGCTGCTATAAACATGTGGGTGCACGTGCCCCGTCGGATCACTACGTTTGTATCTTTAGGGTAAATACCCAGTTGTGCAATTGCTGGGTCATAGGGCAGTTCTATTTTCAACATTTTGAGGAACCTCCATGCTGTTATCCAGAGTGGCTGCACCAGCTTGCATTCCCACCAACAGTGTAGGAGGGTTCCCCTTTCTCAGCATCTTCACCAACATCTGTCATTTCCTGACTTGTTGATTTTAGCCATTCTGACTGGTGTGAGAT
>NC_081569.1:91013844-91026439 GCF_022355385.1 Mustela nigripes
CATAGGGCAGTTCTATTTTCAACATTTTGAGGAACCTCCATGCTGTTATCCAGAGTGGCTGCACCAGCTTGCATTCCCACCAACAGTGTAGGAGGGTTCCCCTTTCTCAGCATCTTCACCAACATCTGTCATTTCCTGACTTGTTGATTTTAGCCATTCTGACTGGTGTGAGGTGATATCTCATTGTGGTTTTGATGTGTATTTCCCTGATGCCGAGTGATATGGAGCACTTTTTCATGTGTCTGTTAGCCATCTGGATGTCTTCTTTGCAGAAATGTCTGTTCATGTCCTCTGCCCATTTCTTGATTGGATTATGTGTTCTTTGGGTGTTGAGTTTCCTAAGTTCTTTATAGATTTTGGACACTAGTCCTTTATCTGATATGTCGTTTGCAAATATCTTCTCCCATTCTGTCAGTTGTCTTTTGATTTTGTTAACTGTTTCCTTTGCTGTGCAAAAGATTTGATCTTGATGAAATCCCAATAGTTCATTTTTGTCCTTGCTTCCCTTGCCTTCCGCGATGTTCCTAGGAAGATGTTGCTGCGGCTGAGGTCAAAGAGGTTGCTGCCTGTGTTCTCCTCAAGGATTTTGATGGATTCCTTTCTCACATTGAGGTCCTTCATTCATTTTGAGTCTATTTTTGTGTGTGGTATAAGGAAATGATCCAATTTCATTTTTCTGCATGTGGCTGTTCAATTTTCCCAACACCATTTATTGAAGAGGCTGTCTTTGTTCCATTGGCCATTCTTTCCTGCTTTGTCAAAGATTAGTTGACCATAGATGTGAGGGTCTTTTCTGGGCTCTCTATTCTGTTCCATTGATCTATGTGTCTGTTTTTGTGCCAGTACCATGCGGTCTTGATGATAACAGCTTTGTAATAGAGCTTGAAATCCGGAATTGTGATGCCACCAACTTTGGCTTTCTTTTTCAATATCCCTTTGGCTATTCGAGGTCTTTTCTGGTTCCATATAAATTTTAGCATTATTTGTTCCATTTCTTTGGAAAAGATGGATGGTACTTTGATAGGAATTGCATTAAATGTGTAGATTGCTTTAGGTAGCATAGACATTTTCACAATATTTATTCTTCCAATCCAGGAGCATGGAACATTTTTCCATTTCTTTGTGTCTTCCTCAATTTCTTTCATGAGTACTTTATAGTTTTCTGAGTATAGATTCTGTGCCTCTTTGGTTAGGTTTATTCCTAGGTATCTTATGGTTTTGGGTGCAATTGTAAATGGGATGGACTCCTTAATTTCTCTTTCTTCTGTCTTGTTGTTGGTGTAGAGAAATGTAACTGATGTATGTGCATTGATTTTATATCCTGACACTTTACTGAATTTCTGTAAAGTTCTAGCAGTTTTGGAGTGGAGTCTTCTGGGTTTTCCACATATAGTATCATATCATCTGCGAAGCGTGATAATTTGATTTCTTCTTTGCCGATTTGGATGCCTTTACTTTCCTTTTGTTGTCTGATTGCTGAGGTTAGGATCTTCTAGTACTATGTTGAATAGCAGTGGTGATAATGGACATCCCGCCGTGTTCCTGACCTTAGCGGAAAAGCTTTCAGTTTTTCTCCATTGAGAATGATATTTGCGGTGGGTTTTTCATAGATGGCTTTGATAATATTGAGGTATGTGCCCTCTATACCTACACTTTGAAGAGTTTTGATCAGGAAGGGATGCTGTACTTTCTCAAATGCTTTTTCAGCATCTATTCAGAGTATCATATGGTTCTTGTTCTTTCTTTTATTGATGTGTTGTATCACATTGACTGACTTGCAGATGTTGAACCAACCTTGCAGCCCTGGAATAAATACCACTTGGTCGTGGTGAATAATCCTTTTAATGTACTGTTGAATCCTATCGGCTAGTATTTTGGTGCGAATTTTCGCATCTGTGTCCATCAAGGATATTGGTCTATAGTTCTCTTTTTTTAGGGGATCCTTGTCTGGTTTTGGGATCAAGGTGATACTGGCCTCATAAAATGAGTTTGGAAGTTTTCTTTCCATTTCTATTTTTGGAACAGTTTCAGGAGAATAGGAATTAGTTCTTCTTTAAATGTTTGGTAGAATTCCCCCTGGAAGCTGTCTGGCCCTGGGCTTTTGTTTGTTTGGAGATTTTTAATGACTGTTTCAATCTCCTTACTGGTTATGGGTCTGTTCAGGCTTTCTACTTCTTCCTGGTTCAGTTGTGGTAGTTTATATGTTTCTAGAAATGCATCCATTTCTTCCAGATTGTCAAATTTGTTGGCATAGTGTTGCTCATAGTATGTTCTTATAATTGTTTGTGTTTCTTTGGTCTTAGTTGTTATCTCTCCTTTTTCATTCATGATTTTATTTATTTGGGTCCATTCTCTTTTCTTTTTGATAAGTCTGGCCAAGGGTTTATCAATTTTATTAATTCTTTCAAAGAACCAGCTCCTAGTTTCGTTGATTTGCTCTATTTTCTTTTTGGTTTCTATTTCATTGATTTCTGCTCTGATCTTTATGGTTTCTCTTCTCTTGCTGGGCTTAGGGTTTCTTTCTTGTTCTTTCTCCAGCTCCTTTAGGTGTAAGGTTAGGTTGTGTACCTGAGACCTTTCTTGTTCCTTGAGAAAGGCTTGTACCGCTATATATTTTCCTCTCAGGACTGCCTTTGTTGTGTCCCACAGATGTTGAACCGTTGTATTTTCATTATCATTTGTTTCCATGATTTTTTTCAATTCTTCTTTAATTTCCCGGTTGACCCATTCATTCTTTAGAAGGATGCTGTTTAGTCTCCATGTATTTGGGTTCTTTCCAAACTTCCTCTTGTGGTTGAGTTCTAGCTTCAGAGCATTGTGGTCCTTTTGATACTGTTTGAGTCCTGATTTAGGACCGAGGATGTGATCTATTCTGGAGAATGTTCCATGTGCACTAGAGAAGAATGTGTATTCTGTTGCTTTGGGATAAAATGTTCTGAATACATCTGTGATGTCCATCTGGTCCAGTGTGTCATTTAAGGCCTTTATTTCCTTGTTGATCTTTTGCTTGGATGATTTGTCCATTTCAGTAAGGGGAATGTTAAAGTCCCCTACTATTATTGCATTATTGTTGATGTGTTTCTTTGATTTTGTTATTAATTGGTTTATATAGTTGGCTGCTCCCATGTTGGGGGCATAGATATTTAAAATTGTCAGATTTTCTTGTTGGACAGACCCCTTGAGTATGATATAGTGCCCTTCCTCATCTCTTCTTATAGTCTTTGGCTTAAAATCCAATTGATCTGATATAAGGATTGCCACTCCTGCTTTCTTCTGATGTCCATTAGCATGATAAATTCTTTTCCACCCCTTCACTTTAAATCTGGAGGTGTCTTCGGACTTAAAATGAGTTTCTTGGAGCCACCATATAGATGGGTTTTGTTTTTTTATCCATTCTGATACCCTGTGTCTTTTGACAGGGGCATTTAGCCCATTAATATTCAGGGTAACTATTGACAGAGATGAATTTAGTGCCTTTGTATTGCCTGTAAGGTGACTGTTACTGTATATGGTCTCTGTTCCTTACTGATCTACCACTTGTAGGCTCTCTCTTTGCTTAGAGGACCCCTTTCAATATTTCCTATAGAGCTGGTTTGGTGTTTGCAAATTCTTTCAGATTTTGTTTGTCCTGGAAGCTTTTAATCTCTCCTTCTATTTTCAATGATAGCCTAGCTGGATATAGTATTCTTGGCTGCATGTTTTTCTCGTTTAGTGCCCTGAAAATATCATGCCAGCTCTTTCTGGCCTGCCAGGCCTCTGTGGATAAGTCAGCTGCCAATCTAATATTTTTACCATTGTATATTACAGACTTCTTTTCCCGGGCTGCTTTCAGGATTTTTTCTTTGTCACTAAGACTTGTAAATTTTACTATTAGGTGATGGGGTGTGGGCCTATTCTTATTGATTTTGAGGGGCGTTCTCTGAACCTCCTGAATTTTGATGCCCGTTTCCCCTGCCATATTGGGGAAATTCTCCCCAATAATTCTCTCCAGTATACCTTCTGCTCCCCTCTCTCTTTCTTCTTCTTCTGGAATCCCAATTATTCTAATGTTGTTTCATCTTATATCTAGAATTCTACCCTCATGGTCCAGTAGCTGATTGTCGCTCTTTTGCTCAGCTTCTTTATTCTCTGTCATTTGGTCTTCTATATCACTAAATCTTTCTTCTGCCTCATTTATCTTAGCAGTGAGATTCTCCATTTTTGATTGCACCTCATTAATAGCATTTTTTATTTCAACTTGATTAGATTTTAGTTTTTTTTTTTCTCCAGAAAGGGCTTTTATATCTCCCGAGAGGTTTTCTCTAATATCTTACATGCCTTTTTCGTGCCCAGCTAGAACCTTGAGAATTGTCATTCTGAACTCTAGATCTGACATATTACCAATGTCTGTATTGATTAGGTCCCTCGCCTTCGGTACTGCCTCTTTTTCTTTTTTTTGTGGTGAATTTTTCCGCCTTGTCATTTTGTCCAGATAAGAGTGTATGAAGGAGCAAGTAAAATACTGAAAGGGTGGCAACAACCCCAGGAAAATATGCTTTAACCAAATCAGAAGAGATCCCAAATCCTGAGGGGGGAGATAGGGGATAAAAAAAGGTTCAAAAAAAAAAAAGAAATTAAAAAAAATGAAAAAAAAAAAAGAAAAGAAAAGAATTTTAAAAAAGAAAACGAATAAAGAAAAATATAAAAAGGAAAACATATATATATATTAGATAAACTAGTTAAAAGAGATTAAGAAAGGAAAGGTAAAAGTTAAAAAAGAATTTAGTAGAAGAAGAGAAAAAAATGAAAAAAATTAAATTAACTGCAAGACTAAAACAATCACAGGAAAAAAAGGATCACAGGGAGAAGGCCATGAGTTCTGTGCTTTGCTTTCTCCTCCTCTGGAATTCTGCTCTCCTTGGTATTGAAACTGCACTCCTTGGTAGATGAACTTGGTCTTGGCTGGATTTCTTGTTGATCTTCTGGGGGAGGGGCCTGGTGTAGTGATTCTCAAGTGTCTTTGCCCCAGGCAGAATTACACAGCCCTTACCAGGGGCCGGGCTGAGTAATCCGCTGGGGTTTGCTTTCAGAAGCTTTTGTTCCCTGAGCACTTTCTGTACAGTTCCGGAGGTCGGGAATACAAATGGCGGCCTCCTGGTCTCCGGATGGGAGGAGCCGAGAGCCCGGGGCCCCACTACTCAATGCGCCCTCAGAGAACAGCGCCCAGTTACTCCTGTCTGCCTGACCTCCGGCCGCGCTCTGAGCTCACCGAGCCTGCGACTGGTTCAAGGTAAGCCTGAGCTGTGATCTTACTGTTGGCTCTGTCTCTGTAGATGGTTTTCCCGTTCCAATACCCGCAAGCTCTGTGACATTCAGACACCCCTGATCCTTCTGTGACCCTGCAGGACCTGAGGCCACGCTGACCCCGCGTGGGCTTCGCCCTGGTTTAGCCTCTGGAGCGATGACCCTCAGCGGAACAGACTTAAAGTCCTGATTTTGTGCTCCATTGCTCCACTGCTTGCTGGGAGCCGGCCCCTCCCCCCGGGGTCTATCTTCCCGTCACTTTGGATTCACTTCTCCGCTGGTCCTACCTTTCAGAAAGTGGTTGTTTTTCTGTTTCCAGAATTGCTGTTCTTCTTCTTCTCTGATCTGCCAATGGATTTGCAGGTGTTTGTAATCTTTAGATAAGCTATTGAGCTGATCTCCTGCTAGCTGATATAGTCGCAGCCTGCTACTTCTCCACCATCTTGACTCCTCCCCCAGGGCTTTTTAATCTTATTGCCAGATTTTAATTAGGCTGACCTTTGTAGTCATCAAAGAGATTTGAGAAATCATGCATGCTGATGCACTACAAGCAAATTTAGTGTGGTTTGGGGCTATTGAATAATCTCTCTCTCTGTGTATTCACTCTGTTCTACCCTTTTTCCTTTCTGAGACTATCTCATGTCAGTGCAAGGCCTCCCCATTGAGAGTTTCCTCCCATTGTCCCAAATGGTAAGGAAGGCAGTAAGAACAAGTCCTGGCGTGTCCATCCACTTACCAATATACCAAGTACCTTCTTGGATTTATCGTAATGGGGGTGTTCCATCTTAATCTTAAGGCTTTCTTTTACCTCAGACTCTTTTTTTTTGTTGTTATTCTTCCTTCCACCAGCCCTCAGTCAACGAAATTCTTAATTTACCATGAATCTTTGAATTTCTTCTTACATTATGAAGTAGTTTGTAATCTGGTAATATAATTCTCACTCTTGATATATTAATCCATGTTAAAGGATAATTTATGTTTTTCTTATAAAAAAAAATTGACCAGGCTTTCCAGACTATGATGTTGATACAAAGTTAAGGAATATAAATTTTATGCTTTTCTTTATGTATTTTTGTTATAGGGGTTATGACTTCTTACCATGTCTCCCCCACCCTTAAAAGAGCATAGTCCATTGTCTAGAGAGATAGAAACTTTGACTAAATACAATGTTATGGACAAAAAAGCTGCAAAAAAGAGAGAATATATTCAGATATTTCATGTCTTACCTCTTACACAGATGTCTACACACATAGAATGTACTTACTTGCCAAGGGGATTACTAATGTTAAGAATGATAATATAGGGGCGCATGGGTGGCTCAGTGGATTAAGCCTCTGCCTTAGGCTCAGGCCATGATCTCAGGGTCTTGGGATCGAGCCCTGCATCAGGCTCCCTGCTTGGTGGGGAGCCTGCTTCCCCCCCACCACCCGCCTGCCTCTCTGCCTACTTGTGATCTTTGTCTGTCAAATAAATAAATAAAATCATAAAAAAAAAGAATGATAATATAGATCACAACCAGTTTTCCAGGAAACCAAAATGAATCTGGAAGGAGATTCCTATTATGAATTCCAAATAGCTAGCTTGCAGTTCAGTGAGTTTCAGAGAAAAGAGTAGATTCTCTCTCTTCTCTCTCTCTCTCTCTCTCTTCCTATCAGTTTTTTAGATACAAGACACAAAATATTAAATACGAAGAATTAACATGCTAAAACCCACTCTTAACACTAATATTCTTAAGACATTTGTTTTTCATATCAGGAAAGTTATCATGACTTTTTTTTTTCTCTGAGCATCTTCAACCATTGTTCTTTAGACATCTTTCTAAGTATTCACCCACACAGTATAGATTTCTCTGTGTTCTGAAATTTTCCAAATCCCCTACAAAAATATTAAACATAAACATAAATAATGCAATTCACCTTTGTCCAAGTATATGACACAAAAACAGTTGCTTTTTAAAATTGGTTATTGCTTAGTAGGTTTATATGAAATAGATTCAAGTATTTGTTCTAATACTATCTATTGGACTTTGAGCCACAAAAAATTAATTACTTGGGTCCTCAGTTACTTTACCATAAAATAAAAGTTATTATACTGCTAAATATTATATGTGGTTGTTTCAAAGTTCTGTGAAGTGATGGATGCAGAGGACATTTTACTGTAACTGAGGATGTTTTGATAGTGTATTAAATTGGATTTTCTTTTCTTTCACCATTAGTAACTCTTACTTGGAAGGAATATGATATAGAACATTCCAGGTAAATTTATTTTTATTATCTTAGACTTACCCTCTTCTGTCTAGATATTTTATGGTATAGATTTGACACATATATCCTGGAATAATTTCTCCTTTACTTACACTTAGCAAGTATTACCAGCATTTATGCATGTAATTTGTGGCATTGCTGGGTATGAATTAAGGAGAGGATTCTATGACTACAGACTTCCTTAAAGTTTGATGATAACACATTTCTGGTAGCACTACTGATGGGTTCTCTTGACCATATTTAAGTGAAATTTTTGCACAGATATTTAAATCAGAGAAACAGAAAAGTGAGTGATATGGAAAAGGAAAAAAAAAAACAAGAAATAAAATTAGTTTGTTGTTATTCTTTAATCCTGCAGCTGAGAAAAGTTAAAGTTGGATGGAAAAGTATAATTAATCTGAATTTACAGAAACCATTGGGGAGGGTGTTCACTTTTATTAATTTGTAAGGATTGAGATACTAATTTTTTTAAAGGTGGGGAGGCATACAGGGAGGTTTCTGGTTTCAGCTCCAACATGTGAAGAGCTTAGAAGTTACCACTTTTATCCTAAAAATAAAAAGCTAGCAACATTTAAAATCAGTGACTTTTCTTATGTCCTTTAAGTACTGAGATTGCAGGGCAAACTGTCACACAAAATCTAGAGATACAGATGAATATAAAAAATCAAAGCTGAAATCCTCTTCGTAAAATTAATTAAAGAGGCTGGTATAAAAATTGTTATATACCACATGCAAGTAAGATCTATCCCATTACTACAATTGTTTCAACATTAAAATCTAAGAAGTGTAACCTAGGATACAATTGGCTAAAAAAGAAAGCCTATATGAATATAGTAATTGAGGCAGAAAAAGCATTTAACAAAATCCAATACTGATTCATAATAAACACTCTGCGAAGTTGGAATAGAGGCCAACTCTCTCAACTTAGTAAAGTCTACCCACCAAAACTCTACAGATAACCATTATAGTTTGAGTTGACAGACTAGAGAGTTTTTATTAAATTCAGAAAAAATGTAAGGATGTTTTCTCTAACCAGTCCTCATCAACATCATACTGAAAGCCCTAGAAATTACAGAGATTGGAAAAAGAAATAATGGTTTTGTAGATGACATGATGGTCTAAGTAGAAAGCTCCCAAAGAATCTTTCTGCCTGAAAGAAATCCTGAAACCAGTAAATCAGCCTTGCAAGTTCCAGCATACATAAAAAGTCATTACTTTTTATGTATACCAGTATTGAATAATTGAAAATTTAAAACATTATATAAAATACTTATAAAATACTGAGGTATAAATCTGAAAGAAATATATACATGATATGTATGTTAAAATCTATAAAACATATGAAAGTAATAAATAATTAGAACTCAATATTATAAAAAATCAGTCTTTCCTAATTTGATTGATACAGTGAATTCAGTACTAGTTAAGGTCCAAGTGACCTACTTCGTAGACCTCTACAGACTCATTCCAAAATGTACAAAGAGGGCACCTGGGTTAAGCAGCTGACTCTTGATTTTGGCTCAAGTCTTGATTTCAGGGTTGTGAGATTGAGCCCTGCCTTGGCCTTGTGCTAAGTGTGGAGCCTGCTTAAGATTCTCTCTCCCTCCCTCTCTCTGACCCTATGACGTCCCCCCTCCAAAAAAAAGTACAAAGAAAAAGACCTAGGATAGCTAACAGGATAATAACACCAAAATTGAAGAACTCATGATACTGGATTTCATTATGAAATTAGTGTACAGACCATGTGGTATTAGCAAAATAACAGATATCTAGAAGAAAGCTCAGAAATAAGTTTGTAATGATAGAGAGGTGACACTATTAAATTGTCACAATTCATGGGACGTTACAGCACAAACAATGGACCTTAATATATGCAAATTTTAAAATTTGTTTATGAGACTGAGATATCACAGGACAGAACACATTTTTTAGATTATATTATGTTAGTCACCATACAGTACGTCATTAGTTTTTGATGTATTGTTCCAAGATTCATTGTTTGCATATAACACTCAGTACTCCATGCAATATGTGCCCTTCTCAATACCATTAGTGGGACAAACCATCCCACTACTCCTCTCCCCTCTAAAATGCTCAGTTTGTTTCTCAGAGTCCACAGTTTTTCTTGGTTTTCCTTCCCCTTTGATTCCTCCCTCCTTTATTTTCCCCTTCCTCCTCCTAATATCCTCCATACTATTCCTTACATTCCACAAATAAGCAAAACTATATGATAATTGACTTTCTCTGCTTGACTTATTTCACTCAGCATAATGTCTTCCAGTCCCATTCCTTTGTTGATGCAAAAGTTGGGTATTCATCCTTTCTGATGGCTGAGTAATATTCCATTGTGTATATGGACCACATCTTCTTTATCCATTTGTCTGTTGAAGAGCATCTTGGCTCTTTCCACAGTTTGGCTATTGTGGACATTGTTGTATGAACATTGGGGTGCATATGGCCGGTTTCACTACATCTGTATCTTTGGGGTAAATACCCAGTAGTGCAATTGCTGGGTCATAGAGGAACTCTATTTATTAATTTGTGGAGGAACCTCAACACTGTTTTCCAAAGTGGCTGCACAAACTTGCATTCCCACCAACAGTGTAAGAGGGTTCCCCTTTCTCCACATCCTCTCCAATATCTGTTGTTTCTTGTCTTGTCAATTTTGGTCATTCTAACTGGTGTAAGGTGGTATTTCCATGTGGCTTTGATTTAAATTTCCCTGATGGCTAATGATGGTGAATTTTTTTTTTTCATGTGTATGTTAGCCATTTGCATGTCTTCTTTAAGGAGTGTCGGTTCATGTCTTCTGCTTATTTTTTAACTTGATTATTTGTTTTTTGGGTGTTGAGTTTGAAAAGTTCTTTGTAGATCTTGAATATCAGCCCTTTGTCTGTAGTGTCATTTGCAAATATCTTCTCCCATTCTGTGAGTTGCCACTTTGTTTTGTTGACTGTTTCCTTTGTTGTGCAAAAGATTTTTATCTTGATGAAGTCCCAAAAGTTAATTTGCTTTGCTTTGCTTTGCTTTTGGAGACATGTTTTGCAAGAAGTTCTGTGGCTGATGTCAAAGAGGTTACTGCCTATGTTCTCCTCTAGGATTTTGATAGATTCCTATCTCACATTGAGGTCTTTCATCCATTTTGAGTTTATCTTTGTGTACGGAGTAAGTGAATGGTCAGGTTTCATTCTTCTTTATATAGCTTTCCAATTTAACCAGCACCATTTATGGAAGAGATTGCTTTCTGACACTGTATATTTTTTCCTGCTTTGTCAAAGATTATTTGACCATAGGGATGAGGGTCCATATCTGGGCTCTCTACTCTGTTCCATTGGTCTGCTTGTCTGTTTTTGAGCCTGTACCATGCTGTCTTAGTGATCACAGCTTTGTAATAGAGCTTGAAATCAGGCAAGGTGATGCCTCCAGCTTTGTTTTTCTTTTTCAATATTTCCTGGAGGATTCAGGGTCTTTTCTGGTTCCATACAAATTTTAGGATTGTTTGTTCTAGCACTTTGAAAAATGCCAATGGTATTTTGATTGGGATGGCATTGAAAGTATACCTTGCTCTAGGCAGCATAGACATTTTTTTTTTTTTAAAGATTTTATTTATTTATTTGACAGAGAGAAATCACAAGTAGATGGAGAGGCAGGCAGAGAGAGACAGAGGGAAGCAGGCTCCCTGCAGAGCAGAGAGCCCCATGCGGGGCTCGATCCCAGGACCCTGAGATCATGACCTGAGCCGAAGGCAGCGGCTTAACCCACTGAGCCACCCAGGCGCCCCCAGCATAGACATTTTAACAATGTTTATTCTTTCGATCTTTGAGCACAGAATGTTTTTCCATCTTTTTGTGTCTTCAATTTCTTTCATGAGTGCTCTGTAGTTCCTCGAATACAGATCCTTTACCTCTTTGGTTAGATTTATTCCAAGGTAGCTTATAGTTTTTGGTGGTATTATAAATGGAATCGATTCTCTACTTTCCCTTTCTTATATTTTCATTGTCAGTTTATAAGAAAGCAACTGATTTCTGTAGATTAATTTTGTATCCTGCCACATTACTGAATTGGTGTATGAGTTCTAGTAGTTTTGGGGGTGGAGTCTTTTGGTTTTCAACATAAAATGTCATTTGTGAAGGGAGAGTTTGACTTCTCTGCCATTTTGAATACCTTTTATTTCTTTTTGTTGTCTGATTGCTGTTGCTAGGACTTCTAGTACTATGTTGAACAATAGTGGTGAGAGTGGGCATCCTTTTTGTGTTCCTGATCTTAAGGGAAAGGCTCTCAGCATTTTCCCATTAAGAATGATATTTGCGGGACGCCTGGGTGGCTCAGTTGGTTAAGCAGTTGCCTTCGGCTCAGGTCATGATCCCAGCGTCCTGGGATCGAGTCCCACATCAGGCTCCTTGCTCAGCAGGGAGCCTGCTTCTCCCTCTGCCTCTGCCTGCCATTCTGTCTGCCTGTGCTCGCTCTCTCCTCCTCTCTCTCTCTCTCTGATAAATAAATAAAATCTTTAAAAAAAGAATGATATTTGCTGTGCATTTTTCATAGATGCATTTTATGAAATTGAGGACTGTTTCCTCTATCCCTGTACTCTGAAGTGTTTTAATCAGGAAAGGATGCTGTATTTTGTCACATGCTTTTTTCTGCATCAGCTGAGAGGACCATGTGGTTTTTCTCTCTTCTCTTATTTTAAAAAAATTTTTAAAAATATTTTATTTATTTATTTGACAGAGATATGGTGAGAGAGGGAACACAAGCAAGGGGATGAGAGAGGGAGAAGCAGGCTTTCTATCTAGCAGGGAGCCTGATGTGGGGCTCAGTCCCAGGACCCTGCAACCCTGCAATCTTTTTTTTTTTTTATAAACATATATTTTTATCCCCAGGGGTACAGGTCTGTGAATCACCAGGTTTACACACTTCACAGCACTCACCAAAGCACATACCCTCCCAATGTCCATAATCCCACCCCCTTCTCCCAAACCCCCTCCCCCCAGCACCCCTCAATTTGTTTTGTGAGATTAAGAGTCACTTATGGTTTGTCTCCCTCCCCT
>NC_081569.1:91026539-91055057 GCF_022355385.1 Mustela nigripes
CAATTTGTTTTGTGAGATTAAGAGTCACTTATGGTTTGTCTCCCTCCCAATTCCATCTTGTTTCATTGATTCTTTTTCTACCCACTTAAGCCCCCATGTTGCATCACCACTTCCTCATATCAGGGAGATCATATGATAGTTAATATGTTTATAAAAAATAAAAAATTATATAGACATATTAAAAAAAAAAAGAAGCAACAAACCACTATCATTCTAACTCAGGACCCTGCAATCTTGACCTGAGCTGAAGGTAGGGACTTAATGACTGAGCCACCCAGGCACCACATTCTCTTATTAATTTGTTCTACCACATTGATTGATTTGCAAATGTTGAACCATCTTCGCATCCTCGGGGTAAATCCCACCTGGTCATAGTGGATAAACTTGTTAATGTACTGTTGGATCCTATTAGTTAGGATCTTGTTGAGAATCTTGGCATCCATACTCATCAGGGATATTCGTCTGAAATTCTCCTTTTTGATGGGGTCTTTGCCAGCATTACCATGATCAAGGAAATGCTGGCTTCATAGAAAGAATCAGGAGGTTTTCCTTCTGTTTCTATTTTTTGGAACAGCTTCAGGAGAATAGGTATTATTTCTTCTTTGAATGTTTGGTAGAATTCCCCAGAGGATCTGATAGGTCCTTCTTGGACTCTTGTTTTTTGGGAGGCTTTTGATCACTGCTTCAATCTCATTATAAGTAATTGGTCTATTCAAGTTGCCAATTTCTTCCTGATTCAGTTTTGGAAGTTTTTGGATTTCCAGGAATGCATCCATTTCTTCTAGGTTGCTTAACTTATTGGCATATAGCTGTTGATAATGATTTCTGATGATTGTTTCTATATCCTTGATGTTAGTCTTGATCTCCCCCTTTCATTAATTGTTTTGTTAATTTGGGTCCTTTCTCTTTTCTTTTGAATAAGTCTGGCCAATGGTTTATTGATCTTATTCTTTCAAAGAACCAGCTTCTAGTTTCACATGTGTTCTACTGTATTTATGGTTTCTAATTCATTGATTTCTACTCAAATCTTAATTATTCCCTTTCTCATGCATAGGGTAGGCTTAATTTGTCACTGATTCTCCAGCTCTTTAAGGTGGTAAAGAGATTTGGTATATTTCAGATTTTTCTAGTTTTTTGCTTGAGGATTGGTTGGCTATGTATTTCCCCCTTAAGACTGCCTTTGCCATATCCCATAGGTTTTGGACCAGTGAGTTTGCATTCTCATTGGTTTCCCTGAATTGTTTAAGTTCTTCTTTGATTTCCTGGTTGACCCAAACCTTTTTGAACAGAATGGTCTTTAGCTTCCAAGTGTTTGAATTTTTTCCAAACTTTTTCTTGTGATTGAGTTCCAGTTTCAAAGCATTGTAGTCTGAGAATATCTAGGGAATAATCAGTCTTTCAGTATGAGTTGAGTCTGGTTTGTGATACAATATATGGCCTATTCTGGAGAAGGTTCCATGTGTGCTCAAGAATGAATAAGTATTCTGTTGTTTTAGGGTGGAATGTTCTGTATATATCTATGAGGCCCATCTGGCCCAATGTGTCATTCAAAGCTCTTCTTTCTTTTTTGATTTTCTGCTTAGATGATCTGTCTATTGCTGAGAATGGAGTGTTAAGTTTCCCTACAATTAATGTATTTTTATCAATATGTCTATTTGTTTTGATTAACAGTTGGCTTATGTAGTTGGCTGCTCCCATGTTAGAGGCATAGATATTTATAATTGTTAGTTAGATCTTGTTGGATAGACCCTTTAAGAATTATTTAGTTTTGGGGCGCCTGGGTGGCTTAGTGGGTTAAAGCCTCTGCTTTAGCTTGGGTCATGATCCCAGAGTCTTAGGATCAAGCCCCACATCTGACTCTCTGCTCCACAGGGAGCCTGCTTCCTCCTCTCTCTCTACCTGCCTTTTTGCCTACTTGTGATCTCTGTCTGTCAAATAAATAAATAAAATCTTAAAAAAAAAAGAATGTTGTGGTTTCTTTCTATATCTCTGACTACAGTCTTTAGCTTAAAATCTAAGTTGTCTGATATGAGAATTGCTACTCCAGCTTTCTTTTGAAGTCTTTTGGCATGAAAGATGGTTCTCCATCCCTTCACCTTCAGTCTGGATGTACCTTTTGGTTCATAATGAGTCTCTTGTAAACAGCATATGGATGGGACCTGTCATTTTATCCAATCTGCAACCTTGTGCTATTTATGGGAGTATTCAGGCTATTCACATTGAGAGTGATTATTGAAAAATATGATTTTATTGTCATCACATTGCCTGTGAGGTCCTGGTTTCTGTATACTTCTGTTCTGTATCACTCTTGGGGTCTTACTCATTTTATAGAACCCACCTTAATATTTTTCTTGTAGGGCTGTCTTAGTGGTCACATATTCTTTCAGTCTCTGCTGGTCCTGGAAGCTCTTTATCTCTCTATCCATTCTAAATGACAGCCTTGCCAGATAAAACATTCTTGGCTGCATGTTCTTCTCATTTAGTACCCTGAATATGTCTTGCCAACCCTTTCTGGCTTGCCAGGTTTCTGTGGACATGTGTAACATTATTCTCTGTTTCTTCTTCCTTACATAAGGAATCTTTTCCCCCTAGCTGCTCTAAAGATGTTTTCTCTAGTTTTAAGATTCACAAGTTTCACTATCACATTCCTGGAAGTTGGTTTACCCTCCTTGATCTCAGGGGGTATCCTCTCTGCCTCTGGGACACAAATACTTGTTTTATTCCGGAGATTAGGGATGTTCCCAGCTAGGAGATAGATATATATATATATATATATATATATATATATATATATATATATATATATATCTTTCTCTCTACCCCTTCAGGGATCCCATTAATTCTGACATTGGAACGTTTCATGGTGTTATTTATTTCTCTAATTTTGTTTTCATGGAGCCCAAGCTGTTTGTTCCACACCTCCTCTCGATTCTTATTTTCTTCTCTTAAATCACTAATTAATTCTTCTGCCTCATTTATCCTTTCTGTTAGAGTATCTAGATTAAATTGGATCTCATTGATAGCATTTTTAAGTTCTGCCAGATCAGCTCTCGCTTCTGCCCTTCTAGAATCTATGTTGCCATTAATAGTTTTCTCCAGCCTAGCTATTGTTTGCATAACCATTACCCTGAAGTCTATTTCTGACATCTTGCTTATATCCATATCCATTAGCTTTGTGGCAGGGGTCACAGTCTCAGAATTTTTCCTTTCTTGGGGGTTCCACCTTCTAATCATTCTGGTGAGAGGTGGTTGAGGGAATGTAGAGTCCTAACTATTAACCATGACCCAAGCAAGAATCATACCTGTTTTATAGGGACCTTAGGGTTGTCGGCCTCTTGTTCTTTCAGCCTGTCTTCTGGGGGAGGGACCTGGCACACTATTACTCAGGCAACTCTGGACAGAGTTGCCCAGCCCTCTGTGGGTATGATGAACTCAGTGAAAACCGGTTTTGGGGGGCTTTTTTCTCTGGCAGCTTTCCCTGGTGGCTTTCTGCATCTCTTCCAAAAGTTAGAGAAAAAGTGACCATATCCAATCCTCTGTCTCAGAACAGAGAGATCACAGTCTGTTCTTCAGAAAGCCCTCCAGGCCACGTGACTGTTTTTGTCTGCACTGCTAAACACCACTGTGTCCTGGGTTGTGCACCCGACAGCAGTCTTCACTTCCAGGTCCAGGCACGTCTCTGCCCTTTGTGTTTCTAAAAATGTCAGCCGCCCCCAGTTTGCCCATGTGCCCCCACAGCTCTAGGTTTGGGTATGGGTTGATGCCCTAAAGTGAAAGGGAAAGGTCCCTGCCACTACTGGTCTGTGAGTCTGTGCCCAGGACATTTTTGTGTTCCTGTGTTATTTCACCTTCCCAGTGCCAGCACTTAGGGTGTCTCCCTCCCCCTTCTACTTATCTTCCAACATCTGCCCACAGAATTGTGGCTCCCTGCTTCATACCTCAAAACCAGCTGCAAGAGATATTCTGTTTGTATAGATCCTTATATATCTTATTACAGCTCAGGCTGATTTTGTAGGAATTCAGAATGGTCTAGTAGATATCCAGCTCAGTTCAGGGGACCAGTTGAAATAGGGTTCCCTACTCCTCAGCCATCTGCCCCCAATCCTCAATGAGATGGAATACATTTTTGACATGTGAACCTAACTGTTTTATAAATATATGAAAAAAGCTCACTGAAGGCATGAGAGAAATGCTGATCTAAGTAAAGTTGGAAATGAAGAGTCTGTAAGACTATGGGAAAAATGAACTGAATATAAGCAATGTACTCCAGTTGATAAAATTGTTTCCCATAGGGATATTGATTAACAATTCTGAAAACACTGTAAAGTAAAAGAATCACAGATAACGGAGGCCAGTTTTTTCACTGTTATAGTCTGAGGTTACAAAGAAGGGGATAAGCCACAGATTATCCATGTGCTAAAGGATTAAAAGTCAAAACATTATTATGAATCTGTGTTTAATTTATTATCAATACAGGTAAAGACAAATACATATATACACATATTTCATATATATGTGTATACAGATACTCATGGGTTAGTGTACACATACACATCTCTTTTACTTGTCAGTTGAGAGGACCTAGAACCAATGGCCCCTAGTAGTCATGAATGTATCTGTTTGCAGACTGGTTTTGAATACCTTTTTTCAATTAAAGGAGCCATGGTTATTTGAAGAAATAGCTGATTCTCAAAATAAATTAATAAATATGCCAGATGAGCCTGAGGCACCTTCTAGTACCAAAAAATAAAAACATGATAAAAAACAGAAAACACACACTTACACAATGATGGACATAAAACAGACCAACTAAACTGCACATAAAACAGACCAACTAAACTCGCAATTACCAAAGCTAAAACAATTAATAAAACAGGTATCATTTGCGTATAACCTAAAATAATCGATATCTGTGGGCCCATAATTACTTAAATATTTGAATGAATAAATAAATATTGAGGAAAAATAGACAAATATTTTGTGCAAAAGAATTCTAAAGAATTCATGTAGGTACTCCGCCTTTATAATGGTGATGCTTGACTCTCCACTTCTTAAATGTGGGTTGTGCACAGGCACTTCTTTCAAGAGTACAATATGGAAAGGAAGAAAAAGTAACTTTATGGTGTTGAAGCTTAACAAACACTATCTCAGTCAGGTGATCAAAATTAACATTAACAGTGGTTTCATATTAATAGTGTGTACCACCTTCTGACATGATGTGACCAAAAAATAATTTTCCCTCTGTTATCCCTCTGTTCTCTCCCAAAAGAACAAAAACAAAAAAACAACAAAGACAAAACTAACCCTAGTATTCATGAGTAAAACCGGAAAAAAAAATTAAGAAAGGGGCATCTGACAAAATTATCTGACCAACATTTCTCAAAACTTAAGCTCATCAAAACAAGTCTGAGAAAATATCAGCCAATAGGAAACCAAAAAGACACACAGCTAAATGTAACATGATATCCTGTCTGAGATCAGGAGCCTAGAACCAAAAAAAAAAAAAAAAAAAAAAAAAAATTTAAGTTAAAAACTAAGGAAATCTAATTAAAGTATGGACTTTAGTTAATAATGTATCAATTCTGATTCATCTGTTATGTCAAATATACTACACTAATATAAAGCATTAATAGGAAAAACTGGGTATTGATATTTGAGAACTTTCTGCATGTCTTCACAACATTTCTAGAAATTTTAATCTATTTATTAAATCTGTTTATTCTAAATAAAATATTTACTTAAAAATTAAAAAGAGAAAAAAATAAACACATCTCAGCTTCTCCTTTCAGGCAGAGATAATAGATACACATAAGTTTCATTTCTGAAAACTTACTGAAACTGAAATGTAAAATAGAGAAGAATCAATTTATAACAACAGATTTCTTTGATAAATTAGATAGGCATGTTTATTGGATGAAACTTATAGAAAAATTACTGTGTATGAGGATCTGTAACTGAAGTTCTAATGCAGTCCTCCCCTCTATCCAAAGGTGCTCTCAGCTCTGATTCAGCAAGTATAAAGTTGCATAAGGGTAAAAGTTAGGATTGAAAACAGCTCACTTCCCCTTCCTTTCTTCCACAGGTTCATTATGAAGAATTGAGGCAATTAGCATTTACATAAAAGAAAAATAGCAACGCATTTTTCTATAATAAAATTGACTAAAGAGTCTGGAGAAATCTAAGGAGCCGGTATGTATCTTGTTTCCTAGGGAAAAAACTTTCTCATTCTGGCCCACTTCCTTACAGAAGCCTCTCAACTAAGTCAACATAAATTGAAGTCTAGGAATCAACATATCCCATTCTATCTTGGATTGAGATCCCTATCAAATTCTTACCTATAATTATTAATGATTATTGTTAATTTCTGTCTTTATTCTCTGATTTTCAAGAAGCAAATGATAGGATTGCAGTTTGCCAACTTCTTGTGATTGAATATTGTCCCTGTACCTGGTTGTAGACAATGAGAAACTACTTCCAGGATAGGGCATTTAACTGTTGACAGAAGAGTCTCGTATTCTTTTTTGCCATGAAGACTAATGCAAATCGAAATAGTGACTGCTGTGGCAGAGGTCCAAAAGTAAGAGTAATTTAAAATGGAGGACTGATCTACATCCTAGGTGGAAATTCAGCAACAAAAAGAAATAAACGTGTGTGTCAGGCCACTATAATTAAAGATTTGTTATTATAGAATAAGTTAGCTTACTTGTTGCTGCAACATCTACTGGAAAAATATATCAGGAAACAAGCCTACTGACCAGACAGCACAGGAAGCCCAACCAATTATCCATTCCTTCTTTCTTTCTTTCCTTTTTTTTTTTTTTAAATTACTTATTTATTTGAGAGAGAGGGAGAGATGCAAGCCTACACACCCACATGAGTGAGGTGGTTGGGGGAGGGAAGCAGGGAGAGACTCTCAAGCAGACCCCTGCTGAGTGCAGAGTCTGTCTCTGACTCTGGACTCCATCTTGCAACCCTGAGAACATGACCTGTACTGAAATCAAGAGTTGGATGCTCAACGACTCAGGTTCCCCTTATTCCTTCTTTCTTAAATATAAATTGTCAATGACAGTAATTTGGCATGTGAAAAAAAATCTAAAGGAAGATATTTTAAAAAATCAATAAGAACATAACTAATTTTGGGGCACTTGGGTGGCTCAGTGGGTTAGGCCGCTGCCTTCGGCTCAGGTCATGATCTCAGGGTCCTGGGATCGAGTCCCGCATCGGGCTCTCTGCTCAGCGGGGAGCCTGCTTCCTTCTCTCTCTCTCTGCCTGCCTCTCAGTGTACTTGTAATTTCTCTCTGTCAAATAAATAAATAAAATCTTTAAAAAAAAAAAAAAGAACATAACTAATTTAGTAAGCATTTCAAGAAATGGAGAGAAAACAATACAAATAAAAACCCTTAAGAAATATACTAAAAAGTGATCAGAGAAATTTTATCCTTAAAATAACAAAAATGATGCTATTAAAAAGAACATAAAGAATCTGAAAGAGCGCTTTGAGATTAAAACTATGATCACCAGCCCCCATCACTAACAAAAAATATTGGAGACCTTAAAAATATGTTCAGATAATCTTACAACTTATCTAGCAAACATGGCAAAGGAATTAAAAATATAGAAAAGGTTAAGAGACTAAGATGTTCAACCTACATTGATCATTATAATAATATCCAGAAATCTCAGGAGTATTTTTTTCCATTAAAATTACATTTCAAATCTAAGAGTTTTACTCTCTCCAACTTTAATAACTTTTAGCTTGCTCAGTACTATTTTTTGACATTGAGATATTTTTCTATTTCTTTTTTTTTCAATTTTTAATAATACATGCCCACTTGGTTTGGAAAAAATGTTTATAAACATGAGCAAATATGTCCTCCATGGAATCCAAGATAAAAATACCCAAGTTTTTCTTTCTTTCTTTCTTTTCTTTAACCATTTTGAAAATAATGTCACATTTAAATATATATATATAGTAAAAGGTAAAGAAAAAGGAAGGACATGCAAGATAAAAATCTTGTTCTCCTTAAACTATGAAATTAAGGGGCACCTGGGTGGTTCAGTGGGTTAAAGCCTCTGCCTTCGGCTCAGGTCATGATCCCAGGGTCTGGAATCAAGCCCTGCACTGGGCTCTCTGCTCAGCAGGGAGCCTGCTCTCCCTCCTCTGCCTGCCTCTCTGCCTACTTGTGATCTTTCAAATAAATAAATAAAATATTTTTTAAAATTATGAAATTAAAATTATGTGAAACTTACTTGATTAATAAAATTTACCAAATATATTGAGTTGGCAAATTCAAAACAGAATTATTTATAGGGAGGAATATATATATACACACACACACACATATATACCTGAGCAATGGGCCTAAAACAATTGCAGCTTTATTACCTTTATCTAAATTAAATCACTTATGCTCAGATGAGTAGTTGTAACTCTAAATATATTTTCTACATATGACTCATCTCTGAGAATGTTATGCCTGATATAAATTCTACTTCTAGAAATCAGGAAAATGGTGACATAATTGTAATGATAGTGGCCATAATATGGATGCTGTACTGTACACTTTTTAATATTGAAAGGTATTTACCTGCCATTTGTTGCCATGCTAACTTTCCATTGTTCTGTTTCTTTAATACTGGTCTTGGCAGGTGCTAGAAGGCTCATTGATATTTCCTGTGGTTTATGACCCAGGTTGACAACTGTGACTTCTTCTTTGTGGCATTCTGATGGTTATGTCATATAAGAATCACCTTATATCATTTGAGGAGCTGCTGACACAGAGCACTGGTTTGATGGATGACCTGAGCTGCTGCTATTCCCTCAAAGGTAAGCAGCAAGTTTTACAGGAAATTATTGGAGGAAGATAGAGTGAGGGAGAGAAAGAGAAAGTAATGTGCATTAGGTGAGACTGACAAAGTGATTTGCTTACAGTTCCAAGCTTGCATAGCTGAGAACAGCAGTGAGGAAAAAATGTCTCATCAATATTTAAATAGCTGATCATGTAACCAGTCTGACAGCCCATTTGTAAGTGCAAATTATAAAGAAAAATTGTAAGCTGTGTGGGCCATTCTGACCTAACTTAAATGCTATTCCTATTTTAGGTTTACATAAACACAAAATAAGACAAATCATACAACTTCTTCTTTATACCAGTGATTCTCTAGTTGTAGTCCCTAGAAGTGTTGTTAGCGGTGAAAACTTTCTAGAAGTGCAAATTGTTAGACCACACTCCAGACCTTCTGAGTCAGAAACTCTAGAGTGGGCCTAGCAGTCTGTGTTTTAGACTGGTTTTCATTCTTATCCATCCTCCTAAACCATAGTTATACGGCATCGTACTTCTGCCTTATAAGAGATAATTACCTCTTTTACAAGTGAAGATACACCTTTTACCCAGAAAGAAAGGAACATAGTTCCATTTATTAATCCTTCCAGGTGATTCTGCTATCCTGAAATTTCCAAACCTATAATAGCTATGTTTATACATCTTTAATTTCCTTTAAAGGATTGTATAAAATAATTAATTTATAAGGAGAAAAAATAGCACCAGCAAGATTAAATTAATCCAGCTCTACTGTATATGTATGCACAAGCATACACATGATGTGCGATGCTGTTTGGTAATTGTTTTAGCAATATAGTTATCACATTGGAAATACGATCATAGAGCCACAGATTGGAAAATTACTTAGAAAACACATACTGTGTTTAGAGTAGATTAACTTCTCCATAATCAAGATGATAATCCATTCAATAAAATGCCTTGCATGTGTTTATCCAATTTGCAATTTAGCATTCCTGGTAATAGAAACTTCACTACTTTGTAAGGTAGCTCAGCTGATTGTTAGCCAACGCTCCAGTGGTGGGGAAAACAAAAGTCAGTTACATTACAAAACACAGGTGGGGCTTTAAAGACATCTGAGAACTATGGAAGGAGTGGGAACCAGATAAAAAAAATTCCACTTTGGTGAGTGCTGTGAAGTGTGTAAACCTGGTGATTCACAGACCTGTACCCCTGGGGATAAAAATATATGTTTATAAAAAATAAAAAATTATATAAAAAAAAAATTCCAGAAGCAGAACCATTCTTAGATGAGCAAAGAATTACCAGCAAAAACTTTCCTTTAGGGCATCTGCTGATTTAGGGGAAGAATACTAGGCCTCTGGTAGAGAAAAGAAAGACCAGTAGAGCTTTCAGTAGTTTACTTCTAGATTCTAGTTTACTTCTAGTTTACTTCTAGATTGAGAAACTGGAAGGTGCCTGAAATGTATGGCCACTTTTCCCACAGAATAATGCTAAATTCTGAGCAAAATAGGCAATGGGCAACTAGGCCAGAAGCTTCTACAAGACAAGGTAAACTTTTCTGCAGTATTTCAGTGTCCAGTAAACAAAGTTTGATAGAAGTGGGAGATAGTAGAGGGGAGCAGAACAGGCAGGAAGTTTTCTTCAAGCATTATACTGGCTATCTACTATTGCTGAGTTTACTTTAGGAAAACAGAAAACAATTCAGGAACATCGAGGAGAAACAGGTTTCAAATGGTGAATTAGAGGCTTATGAAATTGTTAAAAGAGCTAGAGGAATAAAGGTTAGAGACACACTCGTTAGTATTTAGGAAATCAAAAGTATGGAATTTCTGGGAGTTGCCTCCAGTAACTCCAGCTGCCTATGGCAAAAAATGTGTAGTTCAAGGGAAAATGATGCAGAGGCTGCTGGCAAAACTTTACTTTTGCCATGTGCTAAAACCTATTCACTAGAGTACCACTGCTAGGGCTATACTGGCTTATCTTTATGCAGTACATTCCGCATATGCTTCTTGTTGGTTAAGTCCTTGGCAATACACTGGCAAAAGGGGCTTGAAAATTAATTTCTAGTCTTCCAGCAGCTATGATACTGCGGAGAGCCTAGAAAGGAACAGAATGGTGTTGAAATGTAAACAGACTTCCTGGTACTATCCACCTCTTAGACTGATTTTCATTCTTATCCATTCTCCTAAACCACAATTAGATGGTATCATACTCCTGCTTTAAAAGATGTAATTATACCTTTTGCAAGTGAAGACACACTCATCTTTTCCCTGAAGAGGAAAGGCACATAGTTCCACTCATTAGTATTTTGCCTAGCTCTACCTGTAACTTGTATCCATTTTGGGATGGATTTTTCTCCTAGGGCATCCATAGTCTCACTGGCATATAATGTAATCTAATGTCCAAGTTAGAACATGAACATGAATTATATATACTAAATATCATTTTTATTAGTAAGATATACAATGTAACTATAACTAACAACCTTTATATAGAATAGTAGAGATAGAAGATAGAGGAAAAGTGTTAATGAACATTATAAGTATGTACACAACTAAGCAAGGAAAATGATGTCTGTTTGCTCTAGTTCTCATTTTTATAGTTCATAAGGTATTTATATCTCCTGCTATTTTTACTACTCATTCCATATTCTCTTTATCCTCAACCAGAAATGCCTGGGTAAGATTTTAACTTAGCTGGGAAGTCCAAGTTCATCTTTGAGTAGTATGAACAAGCTCTTAGTGCCCCCTGCTTGTGTTTGTTTTGTTTTGCCTGTGTGTGTGTGTGTGTGTGTGTGTGTGTGTGTGTGTGTGTGTATGTGTGTGTTTTTAACCACTTGACAGAGATATAGCTCCTGTGAGAATGGATGCATGGCCAGTACACTTTTGGACCTTCTCCATCATCCTGGTCCTTGGTATCACCAAACCTCCAGGAAGCTGAAAAGCTTGTGAAGTATCAAGAGGCCAATGATCTCTCAATTACAGTATCCAACTCCTTCCACTCTAGCAAGATCTAGCTACTGTTGGATGAGGATTGACCACTGTGAATGGTGGGGCTCAGGAAGCACCATCCTCCCTGCCCCCATCCACCTTTGTACCTTCTCCTTAAAGCACCTAACTACATGTACCGAAAGTCTTAAAAAATCCAATTATTTGGATCTTACATGTCTGCAAATGTTCATATGTAATTTTTGGAGAACCTGGAAAAATCATAACTAGAATCTAGTTTTTTTGAAGCATCTAGAAAGTTTCCTCCCTGATTCTTAGTGACTTTGCAGCCTCACCAACATCAAAAACTCAGTTCACCTATCCATTTACTTCTTAACTTTGGTGACCTGGAATTATAGACACACTTAAGCAAGAACAATGTGGGTTTTCACAATAGTGAAAGCTTACATATTTTAAGTCTAGATTCTCTAAAACTGGTTTCCAGAGTGACCCTAAGCCTTAGGAGAGTTATCCCTGTACTGCTATTTTCCACTTGAATTTTATCAGGTCTCTTGAGGCTTTGCTTTGACCCTATCTTATGTGCTGAGCCACTGGTTGGATCAGTAGTGGGTGACTAAGTGAAAATAGTAAAGGAGATCACATTGAGGTGGACATTGTCCTAAAACTGCTCTTAATTGAAATTGAGTCATTCAAATTTCTATATGTATTGAATATTCACTAAAAATATAATAAAAATTATATTCAAGTAATTGACTACCTAGAAAGTGTTTCAAATAATTCAGGAGAAAACAAGCCATGCAGTGGTTTTTTAAATACCTTAAATAATTATTTTAATTAATTTAAAATATTGTTTAGCTGACATATATTGGGATTTTAAAAACTACATAAATCCTTTTAGTAATAACTAAACTTCCTTAACTCAGGACAATTATACTCTATACTTTTTACTATGGTGGATTTTAACATAAGCTATTATAAAATATACTGATAGATATACATCTGAATTCCGTGTTTCACCCTATCATAATTCCTTTATCCTACAATAAATTAGTATCTTAAAAATCAATATATGTTTATAAAAAATAAAAAATAAAAAATTTAAAAAAAAATCAAGACATTTAAATCTTAACATAAGTAAAAACTTCAAAATTAAATGCATTGGTCTAGTGAATAAAATAATGGTTGGAAACTAATTTAAGAAAAGTTAAGGGGTACCTGGGTGGCTCAGTGAGTTAAGCCTCTGCCTTCGGCTCAGGTCGTGGTCTAAGGGTCCTGGAATTGAGCCCTGCATAGGGGTCTCTGCTCAGCGGGGAGCCTGCTTCTCTCTCTGCTTGCCTCTCTCTCTACTTGTGATCTCTCTGTCAAATAAATAAGTAAAATCTTTAAAACAAATAGTTCATTAAAAAAAAAGTTAAACTTCAAGTCAAGTATGATAGCATGATTGCTGTATTTCCATCTAAATGCACATTGTTATACTTAAAAGTGTTTATTATTAAAATGATCTTCACTCTGATTATGGGACAAATTTTATAATCATATATTTTATTGCTATGGATGCCATGTCCTTAGTGAATGGAAGAGAATACCTTTGTAAAAAGAAATGTGCCTTTACTGAAGCTTGTTAATTTTCTTTCTTTTCTTCCTTTTTTTCCTTCAAAATATTGCTGCTTGATTAAAAATAAATAAATAAATAAAGACTTCTCTGTATGGAGTGAAATGCTGGTTTTCAGTGGAAATAACATCAATTCTACTAGCTAAGGAAGTCATAAGAAACCATAGGCGGAAAAAAAAAAAAAAAAAAAAAAAAGAAACCATAGGCGGAAGGTAGGTAGAAAAAAAAGAAAAAAAAAAAAGAGTAGTGCCAGTGGTTTGGAAAGAGACTTGCGACCTGTAATTACCATTTAGTTGTATGTAGTAAGACCTCTCCTATGAATTGTCATCCCTAATCTAAATTTCCTCCTAATCAAAGTATGCCTTTCAATTTGTATTTCTTTTGGAAAACAGTGTTGAGGCTAAGTTTTCTGTCAGGTTTACATTAGATTTTACAAAGGCTAACCCCTGTATACTTGAGTCACAAATTCGTTTTTTTTAGGAATGTGAAAAATTGCATTTCAAAATAAAGAATAAATAAATAAGCAAACAAACAATATATATAACCTTTGATATCTAGGAAGCAGAGAGGATAGAACATTAACACAGATATATGATGATTAATCTAATAATGTAAGATATCAATACATTTGTTAAATTCCAAGCACATATTACATGTTTTTCATGTTAGAAAATAACTTACATTTTGGGAATTTAATTTCTCTGGAAATCAAAAGTACTGAGTTCAAATTTTGAACATACTAGCTCTGTGACTGTGGACAAATAGCATGTTTCTGAATTTCTTCACAAAGTTGCAATAACTATACAAACCATGTATTCCTCTCAGGGTTGTTTTGAGAAATAAATGAAAAAATGGTATCTGAAATTATTTGGAAAACTAAAAAACACCTTTTGGTATGGAATTCTTAGAGAAATTGATACTGTACAGCATATGTTGATGTAGCAATTAGGAAAATTTACACAAACACTATGCTTCAGAATCAAATGTTATGTATTTTAGTTCCATTAATTTGTGCTTTTCTATAAAGTGAAAGTGTGTGCCAACAAAAAATAGTGAGAAAAACATGGAATTTGACATAGACAGTTTTAGAATTGTCATTTTCTTTAACAGTAATTCGATAGCTAAGCCTACATTTTCTTATATGCGAAATATAAAAGGGACCACGTGAAACTTGTGATGCATAGTGTTTAAGTGCATAAACTACTAGTAGAACTTCTAGCCTATTCGATGGATTCAACAGATTTCAGTTATTATTATTTGCCTAGTAAATAAAATTTGTAAATTTTATCCTAAGAAAATTATTAATCAAAATAAGATTGTGAAAAATGATACATAGCATTAAAATTATTATTAAATGCATCATAAATTAAAATTTATGTAACAAAAATCTGCTGTGCCAACCATATATTTTTATCTAATTCTAAAAGAAGTATTAATAGAAACGTAGTAGACATAATGGTTACAAACTGCACCAGTACTAGAAGTAATAAAATTATTTCTTATTCAACAAAATTTATTATAAATTGTTGACAAAAAATTATTTTTGTTCCTAATCCAGATTGGTCTTTCTCTAAGGTAGTCTGATTTGGAGAACTGGACTTTTTAAAGGACCAATCAGCATTTTCACTGTGAAATTATAAACCAAATTCTTTCCAATAGCTTAGGTTTATCAAATCTTAACTAGTTCTCAGTTCCATTTCTTGGCTATGATTACAACTTCAGGACCAAGGAACAGGCTCTACCCTCTGCCACAGTTCACTTTCATTTTCCGAGAAAGCTGCCAAGCAATTTGTTCAAAGTTCAAAGTGTCACAAAGTTCAGCGTCTTTCAGCTCAAAAAAATATTCCTGAAAAAAATATTATAACTTTATGTTCTTTCATTGTTTGCTTTTTAAAAATGTGTTGCTATTAAATATTGAGTAAAAGGAGAAGAATATATGGATATTATGTGTAGAATGTAGAGAACAATGAATGAATGCATGCAAAGTGGTTAGCACAGTGGTTGCCAAATAGTAAAATGCTGAAAAGGTGACTTTCTAACATTATACACTTGTTTCATAATAATAAATACAATCAGTAGAAAATACAGATAAACTTAAATGTCTTCTTTACTCCTTGATCATCTCTCAGATATCAGTAAACGCTCCTCTGAATATGGCCTCTGCCATTCCTTTCATGGTTTAAATCATTACCAGTTTTATGTAATAAGAATATTATATGAGTACTGTCATTTATTTTATAATTTCTTTTTATTGATTTGTTTTCATGATGTATACATCATGACTTACGTCTTTCTAATATATTTACTTTCACTGCTATTTTTTTTCTGTAGTGCCATAATTTATTTTTCTATTTTACTGCCTAATTTAAGTTGTGCCAGCAGTTTTTATTGTCACAAGACAAATGCTACAATAAATATTCTTCTATATCTCTCCTTACACATATTCAAGGAATTATTTTAGGATGCATAGGGAGAAATGAAATCGCTGGATCAAACAGAATACATCATCTATTTAAAGGGTACTGTTAGGGCGTCTGGGTGGCTCAGTGGTTTAAAGATACCTAGGAATAAACCTAACCAAAGAAGCACAGAATCTATACTCAGAAAACTATAAAGTACTCCTGAAAGAAATTGAGGAAGACACAAAGAAATGGAAAAATGTTCCATGCTCCTGGATTGGAAGAATAAATATTGTGAAAATGTCTATGCTACCTAAAGCAATCTACACATTTAATGCAATTCCTATCAAAGTACCATCCATCTTTTTCAAAGAAATGGAACAAATAATGCTAAAATTTATATGGAACCAGAAAAGACCTCGAATAGCCAAAGGGATATTGAAAAAGAAAGCCAACGTTGGTGGCATCACAATTCCGGACTTCAGGCTCTATTACAAAGCTGTCATCATCAAGACAGCATGGTACTGGCACAAAAACAGACACATAGATCAATGGAACAGAATAGAGAGCCCAGAAATAGACCCTCAAATCTATGGTCAACTAATCTTCGACAAAGCAGGAAAGAATGTCCAATGGAAAAAAGACAGCCTTTTCAATAAATGGTGCTGGGAAAATTGGACAGCCACATGCAGAAAAATGAAATTGGACCATTCCCTTACACCACACTCAAAAATAGACTCAAAATGAAGCTTTACAAATTTTAAATCAGAATTAATTTTTTTTTTTGTATTTCAGCCCCTCTGGTTTATAATTGCAGAATGTAGCATATAGAAATATAAGATGTTCAGATAAATTTCAATTTCAGATAAACAATGAACACATTTTCACTATAAACATGTCCTAAATATTGCATGGGAGACATTATTCTAAAAAGTATGCATTGTTTATCTTAAATTCAAATTTACCTGCCTGTTCTGTATTTTGCCTAAAAATCCTATCTGGTTGAAACAGTAGTATAAAACTAAAAACTCAGTGCTTCTACATGGAAGAAAAATAAAATCAGAAGTTAAATATAGAAAAATTCTCAAAGCTGAAATTTTAAAATAAAGTTGCTTAGTTAAACTTTCATATTTATTTTACTGTGAGTTTGTAGCACGTACTACTTACTTTTGCAGTTTGAGATACGCTGTGTAAGTGCAGTTCTCTGAATATAGGTTTATTTCCATTCTATTAAATCTTTTACATTTTAACTTTTACATTTTTAAAAATAATTAGCGTCTCATGTCTATTATTGCTACACATTTGAAGCATAAGGGATGCATTCAACCATAAGCTTATCCAAATATTTTAACCAGAAATTTACTCATGAATTACTAATTACTAGATCTAGTAACCATTTGACCCCATATTTTTATGTGTTTAGGGAAGTATTTGACATTTCTGGACAATCCTATTTTATAAAATACTCTTCCTTTTGCTTCCTTCTGCTTTCCAGTACCTTCCAATTTCTGTCCCTTTATCCATTTAGGATTTGTATTCTTTCCATTCAGACTTGTCATATTTATGATCTCAAAGGATTTTTTCCCTAAACAATTTTTAAAAAGTATATTTTCCATCCTCCATAATTGAGTTTGTTGCAGATTTATAGTATAAGCTACACTTCCACACTTAGAGCCCTAAATGTATGTTTCAGTTCAGTCCTTTCTTCCAGTTATTACAGTCTGGACACACATAATTCTAATTGCCTTCTGAACATCCTCTATTAGATTACACCTACTCAGCCTGTTATCAATGGAAGTGCTCACCTCCCCACCAATTTTTATTTAACTTTTCTTGTTCCTCTATCTTGTAGGAGGGTAACCAGTACTCATAATTGCCCAAGTCAAGTATATGAATGTTAAGACCTTTGCTCCTTTGTCATTGCTCTCAAATTGGCCACAATTTCTGAACAATTCAAACTCTTAATTATTTAGCCAAATTATAATTCCCCTTCCAATGGTTCCTATTTGATTTTATCTCATTACTATTACTTAGTGTAGTGATTCATAGCAGACACCCTTGTTACTAATCCTGCCTGCCTTTTAGAAACTAGTTCTCTGTCAGACTAAATATTTTTAATAAAAATTAGATCATACATATAATCATTCAGTGAAACTCTCTGGTGTGTTACACAAAAGCTTTCATAGTCTAACTCCTATTAACTTTTCCAAATATATCTACCACTTCCCAAATGTGTATTGTGTTCCAAGCCTAACAAGTTTTTTGTGCAACCATCAAAATACTCTATGGTGGTATCTGTCATTGTTCAAATTCCTTGCTGTCCCTGATTGCCAAGACTGCCTCTATTACAAAATTATACTCCCTTGCCCCAGTGATATCTGACTTGGCCTGTGGTCTCCTCTGAACACTGCTAAATATGCAGATGTGATATATGTCACTTTTGACCAAAAGCTATAAAAGAGCTCGATCCTGAGGTTGCCATATGTCTTTTTCTTGTGCCACAAGGTTATTCCATCCACCGTGAATAAACTTCTGTTGTTATAAATTACTGAGATGGGAGGATCATTATTTAGCATAACAGCTCAATTTGATAAATTATCCATGGTCTCTTATGACTTTGCCTTAGAATGAACTGTCTGCCTAGCTTAGAGATTATTTTTATGCTTGCTAACACTACTTATAATTGATATATCAAGTAAGGCATTATATCTTACAATCTAATTTGGTGGTTGTTCCTGTCTTCTTAGGCTAACCTTCTAATATAATTATTTTAGGATATATTATAGTAGCACATAGATTCTGGGTAACTTATCTATGTTCTCTCCTTTTAAGTCCCTTCAAAGCAGAATCTTTCATGTCTGCACATCAGTAATTATTGTTGTATTTAGTACAAGGTTTATATTCAATACGTGTTTGTTGAAATAATAAGGATTAAAAACTAGCAAAGGAAAGAATAAGTCTCATGTATTTTGATCCTTGTTGAAGTTAAAGGAGATTGACTAGCTTTCATAAGGTTATAGAGAAGTAAGAGAGAGGCAGAAACTTAAATCTTAGTCTATTTTCAAATCTTGTGAATTTTTCCCCATACTTGAAGCTCTGTATTTTGGCTCCATACTCAATCTCTAGAAACACCAAACTTCCTGCAGAAATAATGATAGTCACTGAAAAGCATGCTAGAACTTGGGGTTGATTTCCTTAATTATTGAAATATACAGATATGGAAAAGCTCCTATGGCCATAAATATATGAAAATAACTCTGAGTAATGAATTCAAACTCAGTACAGAATTATAGGTTTCCCCTGCTATTCAAAAGTAGAGTTTTTATGACAACTTTTGTTAGGTCAAGATGGTGTAAAGCAAAAAACCAATTACTATAAGTTTATATGGAAAAATTTTGTGTTGCTGGACTTTGCCCCCAAAAACCTCTCTTCCGCTTTTCTGGTGTCTTAGAACTCATCTTGCTAATGGATGCAAAAAATAAATTGAGATAAAGCACAAATGCTCACAGACACAGTTCAGTGCTGTGTTGGTTTGATGTGAAATGCTGGGTGTAGCTGCAAGGGAAGGGGCTTGGCAGGGCCACTACCACTGATGCTCAGTTGTATGCATCCTCAATAAAGCCTTTCTGCAAAACAATGGCTGAATATTCTTTTCATTTCTTGCCTTTTACTGTAAAAGTGAAAATCTCCACATTTCTTTTGGTTGGAGAAAACAGGTACTAATGTAGGTCTTTTGTGAAAATAAAGTGGTAGAACACAAATTTTTGAAAACTGGGGGATACCTGCAGTTACCAAAAATAAAATCAAGGAGCAGTTTATATTCATTATTTTTTGGACATCGTCTAACCTGAACCTACTGACGGACAGCAAATAAAATGTACTCAGTGTGGTCCATTATAGTGTTTCCTATCCCCTTCCTATTCTTTACATGTCAGTGGCATTCATACAGCTTAATCTCATTTGAATTATTCTATTGCATATGTCAGTCCCCAAGCCATTTTTTCAGTCCCCAAGCCATACCATTTTTAATTTTAAGCAAATGACATAAATTTCCTTAACTTTATATTCTCACTGATGTCACCTTAAGTCAAGGCTTCCACTCTGTCTGTAAAGGTATCTCACTGCTCCTAAGTTATCCATCTTTTTTCAATATATCACTGTTATGCAAATATCACTTTCATAGGATCCTCCAAACTTTATCATTTGTTGTAACTTACTGAACACAAATTGTTGTATACTATATATGTATCGATAAAATTTAGGGAGGATAATTAATAAAGATTGGATCAACCTGGTTACCTCATTAGGATTCAGGATCCGATCCCAATCCCAGATTACTAGAGGTTGAAGAATAATATAGTAATGAAATATTAAGTGGCTATAATTTAAAGAAGTGACCCCTTTGGGTGAGACATCATAAGGATTTTCATTCTTTGCAATAAGATTGACTGGTGTAGACTTCATGATTCCTTCCTCAATGTAAATAAGTAAATTCTGGATTATCAACAGAATTGAAGAGAACTGAATTTGTATTTTTCCAAAAAACAGACACCATTGTGTACCTCATCATCAAAAACAAGGCAAAACAAAACATGGGCATTATGAGACCAGGATGTCCAGTGTTGTCAGGTTGTATAATTGTGTCCCATCTTTACTCTGTTTTTAATATTTCTGAGTATTGTTGACACACAATGTTACATTAATTTCAGGTGTACAGCATAGTGATTCAACCATACAGATCCCCAGTTCTAGGCAACCACCGATCTCATATTTCTATAGATTTGCTTATTATTTCAAATAAATGGAAACATACAATTTGTGACCTTTGATGACTGGTTTCTGTCATACACCATAATGGCTTTAAGGCTTATGGTATATGTATCAGTACATCAGTCTTGTTACTGATGAATGGCATTGTATTATATGGGTATGTTGCATTTGTAATCCATTTATCATTTGATGGAGATTCACATTGTTTACATTTCTCATTTGTTATGAATTATACTGCTATATTAACATTCAGGTACAGTTTTTGTGTACATGTGTTTTCATTTTTCTTGCACATATATCTAGGAGAGGAATTGCTAGGTTATATGAAAACTGTACATGCAAACTTTTGGAGAATATGCCAGAGTTACTTTTTTTTTTTTTTTTAAACAGCAGCTGAACTATTTTACATTCACCAGCAGTGCCTTAGGGTTATGATTTGTCCACAGCACTGTTAACACTTGTTATAACATCTGCTTTTTGATTATAGCCATCCAAGCAGATGGGAAGTGGTTATTTCACTAAACTTTCATCTGCATTTCCTTGGTGGCTAAGAATTTTGCATATCTTTTCACATGCTTATTGGTTATATTTAATACCTTCTTTGAAGAAATGTCTATTCAGATCCATTGCACATTTTAAAATTGTATTATTTATCTTATTACAGAATTGTAATAATCATGTTTACATATTGTAGTTCCAAGTCCTTTATCAGATATATTTCTGGCAAAAATTTTCTCTCATTCTTTGGGTTGCCTTTTTAATTTTTGAATGTCCTTTGAAGCATAAAAGTAGTTCTTTGATTTTTTTCTTAATCCTAATGATGTCCAATTTACCTTCCTTTTTATTTGTTTGTTTTTGTAGCTTTTGTTTGGGATATCAGATTTAGGTAATTGTTGCCTAATCAAAGTCAAAAAGAATTACACCAGGGTGGCTCAGTGGGTTAAGGCCTCTGCCTTCGGCTCAGGTCATGGTCTCAGGGTCCTGGGATCGAGCCCTGCATCAGGGTCTCTGCTCAGCGGGGAGCCTGCTTCCCCCTCCCCCACCTGCCTCTCTGCCTACTTGTGATCTCTCTCTCTCTGTGTCAAATAAATAAAATATTTTTAAAAAATGAAAAAAAGAATTATGCCTGTGTTTTCTTTGCAAAGTTTCATGGTTTCAATTCTCATATTTAGGTCTGTTGTCCACTTTTAAATAATATTTGTAGATGATGTGAAGTAGGGGTTAAACTTTATATTTTTATATGTAGATATTCAGTATCACAGCGCTATTTGTTGAAAAGACTGTTTATTTCCCATGAAATTATTTTGACACCCTTTTTGAAAATCAGTTGATGAGGAGTGCCTGGGTGGCTCAGTGGGTTAAGCCTCTCCCTTTGGCTCAGGTCATGTTCTCAGGGTCCTGGGATAGAGCCCTGCATCTGCTCTCTGCTCAGCAGGGAGCCTGCGTCCCCCTCTCTTTCTCCCTCTCTGCTTACTTGTGATCTCTTTGTCAAATAAATAAGTAAAATCTTTAAAAAAAAATCCGTTGACGATAGAAACATTGTTTTATTTCCAGAATCCTATTCTATTGCATTGACTTAAACTGTCCACTCTTATGCCAGTAGTTCATTATGTTAATTACTGTTGTTTTTTAGTAGGTTTTGAAATAAAGAAGTGTGAGTTATGTACCTCTGTTTTGTTTTCAAGATTATTTTGGCTATTCTGGGTCATTTCCTGTTCCATATGAATTTTAGAATCAGCTGGTCAATTTCTCCAAGAAAATTGGCTGGGATTCTAGTAGGGATTGCACTGAATCTGTAAATAAATCGGGGGACTAATGACACTTTACCAATATGAAGCCTTTTAATCCATGACCATGGGATGTCTTTCCATTTAAGTCTTCAGTTTCTTTTAACAATGTCTTCTAATTTGCAGAGTATAAATTTTGCACTTCTGCTTCTGCTGTTAAATGTATTCCTCAGTAGTTTATTATTTTTGATGCTACTGTAAGTGAAAATCATTTTCTTAAGCTCATTTTCACTTTGTTCATTGCAATGTATCCAAATTTATTTTCGTATGTAATGATCTTGTATCCTGAAAACTTTCTGAACTAATATATTAATTCTAAGTGTTTCTTAGCGGATTCCTTAGGATTTTCTATATATATGAAATTATGCCATTTGTGGACAGAGGTAGTTTTCATTCTTCCTTTCCAATCTGCATAAATTTTATTTAATTTTATTGCTAAATTTCCTTGGCTAGTATAATGTATAATCTTAAATACAACTTGTGAGAGTGGAAATACTTGTCCTGCTCTTTATCTTGGGGGAAAATATTCAGTCTTTCCCCTGAAAGCCTGATGTTAGCTGAGTGATTTTTATATATGTAGTGTATACAGTTGATGAAATTCCCTTCTATTACTAGTTTGTTGAGTGTTTTTATCATGAAATTCTGGTAAATATTTTTAACAAATATTGAGATGATCCTATATTTTTTGTCCTTATATATGTTAATTGATTTTCACATGTTAAACAAACTTTGCATCCTTGTGGTAAATCCCACTAGGTTGTGTTGTATAATTAATTTTTATATATTGCCAGATACCATTTCCTAGAATTTTGTCAAGAATTTTTTGCATACATTTAGAAGAGATATTAGTCTATAGTTTACTTTCCTTGTGATGCAATTCCCCGGTTACCTGGATAGTAATTGCCTTCTATGATATATTTATATCTTGATCTTGATAGATGGATATGAAGATATAGACATACGCACATACACATTGCTTTTTAATATGTGTAGAAATGTATAATTTTCAAGAAATCAACAGAGGTTACTTAATGTAACTATGGATTTTAAGTAAGGATAATTATGATAAAAGTAACAATTGACTTGGACAGTGTAAACTTGCTCTATCCATTGGAAGCTGGAAAAAGAGAATAAAAAGAAATAGCATATACAGTAGGTGGTAAATGTGAAGTATATCAGAAGTAAATGTGAATTATACAGACTGACATTAGATTAGTTAAACTCACCTATATAAGAACTAAACTTCAGAGTGTGTAGAACAACCAAATATCATAATTTGGTTTTTACAAAAGTTTAGATCAATACAAAAATACACAGAAATGTTACAAATAAAGTAATAGACAAAGTTATATAAATCAAAGATAAGTCAAAATAAAGTTAGTGTAGAGATTTCCTATCTGACAACTGAATTCAAGAAAAAAAATAGGGGAATATATATACTGTAGAAAAGTAACAATAGTAAAAGATATAGCCATCAAGAAATATACATAGGTAACACTAAAATTTTGCATTATGTTAGTAATAATTAATAAAACTTTAAAAAAGATGGATATAATTTATTTTTAAAAGATTTTATAAATTTATTTGAAAGAGACAGTGAGCGAAAGAGAGAGAGAAAGCATGAGCAGGGAAAGTGGGAGGGAGGAGAGGACAGAGGGAGAGGGAGACGCAGACTCACTCTTGAGCAGAGAGCCCAACACAGGGCTTGATCCCACGACCCTGGGATCATGACCTGAGCTGAAAGCAGGCACTTAACCAACTGAACCACCCAGATGCACAAGACAGATACAATTAAAAAAAGAATTTTTTTTTTTTCCAGAAAGAGATCAAGAATGAGCATTGGGGGAGGGGCAGATGAAGAGGGAGAGAGAGAATCTCAGGCAGGCTCCACACCTAGTGTGGTGACCAATGATGGGCTCAATCTCATGATCTTGATACCATGACTGAGCTGAGTATCAAGAGTCAGACACTTAACCAACTGAGCCACCCAGGTACCTCAGTAAAGGACAGATAAACAAAAAATTATAGCTTGAGATCTTTAACTCTACCATCTCACTGAGAGCTGAAAGTCAGAAAAAGAATAAAGATACAAAGACTTAAATGCTACTATTAATACTAATAAAAATAAAATCTGTGTAAAAGGATGCAGTCCTAAAAAAGTATATAACATCAGAATTTACTGAGAAGAAATTAATAAGACTAACTATGGCAATAAATATTTTTAAAATACTACATACCCTTTATCACAGTCTAAATAATTTCAAAGTTTTATATTATTCTATAATTCATATTTATATTAATATGAACACAAATATTATATCCATATTATATTAATATGAATATTTCATAATTCATATTCAAATAATTTCATATTTAATCAAACTAGTTTCACAATTTCACATTTTATTTCTACCAAATAGTGAAATGTCCTTGATACCCATCAAATAGCTAGTGCCCACCTCAAAATTGTCCAGAACTATGACTTTTTTTTTTCCCCTAAACTCCATACTTCATCCGTGAGAATTAATGTGTCTCTGGGGAAACTGACCACTGTCATTGCCTCAAAAAGAGTCTTGATTAATAAAATAACCCCTTGCCAGTGACTAGTTTAGAAATGAGTATTTAAATCTGTATGTAAAAATAAAACATAATTTGTTTGCTAGTAACCATTAGGAAATGTTTCCTTTCTCTTAACTGAAAGCTTTATCACAAAACTGTATTAGTTGCTATGAAGTACATGCAAGAATCTGAAACTACAGCAACCATTTCAATAAGAGAATGACTTTGTAGCAAACATATGAAAGAGAACTGAAATGAGATAATTCCAGGGACATAATCAGGTCAAAATCAAGGCTTACCCTTTCTCCTAGAGATAATATGTTTTCATATTATTTATGTAATTTCAATTAGAAAGTCTTAAGTATGTTCTCTTACTGTTTCTTTCCAAATTAAAAATCAGTTGTTTCATGCTAACTTGAATAATAAGGTTTGTAAACTGCGTCCATGTGCTCTTCCATATCCTGGAAGTTTAATCAGGTAAAGGGACATCACCCAAGCACACTAGTATTCAAAGTGGCTGTTTTTAATAAATTAAAGTGCTCCCTCTCTTTGTCTCATGGTCCATTATGAACAGCTCTAATGGAGCTAGCAATAAGGGCACAAAATGACAGCTTTCAAATCAGACTTAGTTCCCTTTCCTTGTTCAACATTTCAATTCAAAGTGACTTCTATTTTCTCTCAATTATAACACGTTTCACTAAAAGTATAATGTGTTATTCTATGTCTTTCTCCTTTTCTTAAACACTCATCTGTTATACTTGCTTATACTCCCAAACATAAATTTGCAATGAATAGTACCATACCATATTAATACTATTTTTACTGCTAAAATATTTGTATTTCTAGGAAATTTGCAGTTCAGCATTATAGAGTTGGTTATGTAAAAGCAATTGGTGAAATTTTACTGCCAAAGCAATTGTCAAGTGAACACAAAGAAGGCAATTATGCTCTTGTAGGCAACATAAGTGAGACTCTAGTACTTACCGAAACACTTTTGTAAGCACAAAACCACAAAGACATCCATGGCTAGGAGGAGATCAACAGATGTATCAACAGTGTGAATAGCTTGATGTCTTTGGATAAAACTAGTGCATGCATGGAAGTCAAAAGATAGAAATACCATTACTGGGGTGCCTGGGTGGCTCAGTGGGTTAAAAAGCCTCTGCCTTCAGCTCACGTCGTGATCCCAGGATCCTGGGATCCAGCCCCTCATTGGGCTCTCTGCTCAGCAGGGAGCATGCTTCCTCTTCTCTCTCTCTCTGCCTGCCTCTCTGCCTGCTTGTGATCTCTCTCTGTCAAATAAATAAATAAAATCTTAAAAAAAAAAAAAAGAAAAGATAAAGAAATACCATTAGTCTATGGAGGTAGCTGGCAAGGAAAGCACTGTGGAAGAAATTATTACTAGTTAGATATCTATCATTTCACCAGCACATGTACATATGTAATCAGTATCCACTACTTCAAAGCAGATTGTACAAAATGTTCAGTAAAATTGGATAATCCTGATATCTTATTAAACTATGAGTAAATATTATAGAATGAGTTGTTCATAATACACTGCTATATCAGTACTTTAGGTTAATTATCATTGTTTACTGATTGATTTATAGGACATGTAGACAAGATTTTTCTATAGTGGAAGAGAATAACACAGAATATAGTATATACTCTAACATTTAATTGTAACTAAAATGACTTAATAAGATGTATAGAGAGCATATTATAGGAAAGTTTCAAATGTTTATGAGGGATAGAAAAAACATAAAAGATTAATATTTTCACTTTCTTAGATAAGAATCCTCCATGTTGAAAATTGGCCATTTTTTTCCAACTTAAAATATATTGATGCAATTCAATTAAACTCTTAATTTTGTGATATAAACAAAATAATCATGAAATGTCCAAAAAAGTCAACTAAAATAGTTTGCAAAGTCACACTTACTGAATTAGATATTATAAAGCATATTAAGTTATTTATTAATCTAGTGCAGTCTGTGTATTTGATGGGCAGATCACAGGAATTGAACATAGTCTTAAAATAGATCCAAGTACTTATAATATTTGTACATGATACATGTGACATCTAAATACATGGACAAAAGTTTGTTTCCACAGTAAATCATAGGATAAGAAGTTAACAATAGAGAAAGAGGGAAGGATAAGATATTGTCTCCTGCTTCCTGCTCCTAGTTTTTATAAAACTGAAGTTCTAGACTGAAAGATTGACACATGATCAGAGAAGATTATTGCTACAGAACTGGCTTACCTCTCTGGGAAAAAGAAAATTGTTTCTCCTTTTATTCCTGTGTGGAGGGGGAGCTATTCTGAGTATTCTCCTTATTTTTTGGCAGCTAAACTACATTTAAAATAATTTTATCCAGCATTTTAAAGTGTTTTGTATCAGAAGATCATTTTCAGGATACTTAATCCTCTAGATGATAAGAAACAAAATGTTACACACATTACTTCATATCCAAGAGGTCTAAGATAAACAAGATACCCAGGGAGATTTTTTTCAACAGCTGCCTGTGTCTTTGTTTAAATCAAGGGTGGGGGTAGGGATGAAAACTAAAGACTGAGTTCTGATTTTCATCATTTAATGAAAATCCACAAGTTACATCACTGAGGTTGATTTGGGGGAATGAAAAAGGAAAAGTAGAGAACGTAGTTTAGGGCTTCACGGAATTCACGTAATTTATAGTTTATAAATAGTGATAGAACAAACACCTAACTTTAGTTGGTCTTCCCTATTCTGAAACAGATGTTTTATTTCACATTTACTGTTTCTTTTTAAAGCTAACTTAAAATACAGCTAATCTTTTGGCTTTTCTTCAATATCATATAAATCTTACATTATATTTTTGTAACAATAAATACAAAATAGATAATTTAGCTTACAGTTCTCAAAGTTCTTAGTGTAGAATTAGTTTTCTGTTAATTGTGCATATAAAGATAGCTATTTCATTTACTTATGTTACTAATAATTAATAATAAATTAGACAATAATAGATATTTACAAGTAATCTTGAGAGAATATTGAAACAAATTGTTTTATCATTGAAAGTATTAGAGTATCGAACATTAAAATACCACCAATATCTATATCCATAACTAGATAATTTTATGTGAAAACAGACATGTCTTTTTATTTCTAGTTGTCTTATTGTTACCTGGATAAAGTTCAGAATGGCCAAATGACTTGCCAAAGACTCTTGAGTGAATTTATATTTAAACCTAGACTCTAACTCAGGTGTTCCCAGAGTCTTAAAATGTTGAGATTATTTGGCTGTTCTCAGTATAATCACAAGAGTCCTTACAAGTGAGAGAGGGAGGCAGAAAAAAGAATAAAAGAGATGGCAGCACAAGAAGGACTTGCTTTATGATTACCAGCTTCAAAGAGGAAGAGAAAAGACAACAAGCTAAACATACAAGTAGTTTCTAAAAGCTGGAAAAGACAAGGGAAATTATTCTCTTATGAATACTATGCAGCCACCAAAAGAAATGAAATCTTGCCATTTGCGACAACATGGATGGAACTAGAGCGTATCATGCTTAGCGAAATAAGTCAAGCAGAGAAAGACAACTATCATATGATCTCCCTGATATGAGGAAGTGGTGATGCAACATGGGGGCTTAAGT
>NC_081569.1:91055457-91068897 GCF_022355385.1 Mustela nigripes
TTGGGGAGGGTATGTGCTTTGGTGAGTGCTGTGAAGTGTGTAAACCTGGTGATTCACAGACCTTTACCCCTGGGGATAAAAATATATGTTTATAAAAAATAAAAAAATAAAAAAATAAAAAAATTAAAAAAAAAACTACAGCTGAGAAATAGTAATGTTTTAAATTCTACTTTGAGAAAGGTATCATTTCTAACAATTATTTGCACTTGTATTTCTTTAAATGTTTTCAGGAACTATTGAGTTGATTATGTTTTGCCAACCTAAAATTCAGTTTAGAGCATTATTAATTAGTATTTCTGTAAATTGTATATGAAATAATTTCATTAAATATAAAATAATAAAGTAGTTCTTCAAAATGAAATTTAAAAATTAAAATATTGAATTACTTTTATTTATATCTTGTATACGTTTTGATCATATGCATTACATAATATTAAAATCATCAAAGAAATTAACATACTAGCCAATTAATAATTAAATACATTCTATTTCTAAAATAATAGCTATGTATAAAAGAAATTTTAAAAGTTAATTAAGTATTAACATTGTTCAATAATTTTAAGTAAATATGGGTAAGCAGTTTGAAATGAAAAATATCTTAAAACATTGGGTTTTATGGGTATATAGGATATGCTATTTTTGTCCTACGAGACAAGTAAAAATATAAAAATAAAATGTAAATATAAATATATATCCAGTTTGCTTTCCTTTTAGTGCCCTCTTATGGACTTTTATACATCCTGATTCAGGTCTGTTATGTCTTTATATTTCATATGTGATTTGATATAGAATCATTTTTAAAATGAGAAATATAGAACATATTTTTATACATTAACATACTTCTTTAGCTTTATGTGTTATAGTGGTTGACTGATTATAATATTCTGATTAATAAGAAATATGTATCCAGAGGACCAAAAAAAAAAATATATATATATATATATATCCAATATATATTGGTCTTCCTTCACAGTTCCTGGTTCTTACCTCCCCAAACCCTGAGAATTTCCAGTTGTTGAGAGTGAGTCTGGTGTCTTTTGTTATGTTAATGAGGTGACTTTTGAAAGCACCTAAAGATGGGGGCTAATCACTGGGAAACCCAACCTTGTGATTAGAAGGTTGGAACTTTCAGTCCCAACCCCAGAAGTCCAGGGAGGAGAGATGAGCATTGCTAGAGACCAGTGATTTAACAAATCATGACTATGTACTGAAGCCTCTATAAAACCACCAAAAGAATTGGCTTTAGAGAGCTTCTGGGTTGGTGAACACATGGAGATTTAGGAATAGTGGTACACCAGGAGAGGGCCTAGAAGCTTCTTGCTCTTTCCCCATACCTTGTCCAATACATTTCTTCCATCTGGCTATTCCTGAGTTATATTATTTTATTATAAACCAATAATCATGTTTCTCTGAGTGCTGGAAGCCACCCTAGAAATTAATCAACCTTAAGGAAGGGGTCATGGGAGTCTCTGACTTAGAGTTATTCAGTCAGAGCACAGGTAATACCCAAGGCTTATGACTGGTGTCTATAATTGGGGAATGGGTGTGTGGTAAGACTGGGCATTCAACCTATGGAATCTGAATGCTATCTCCAGGTAGATTGTGTCAGAATGGAGTTGAAGTCTCACATTTATAACTGGTGTTCCAAGAATCTTTTTCAAGGTGTGGGAAACCCCCCCTCCAATTCGGGCAGTTGAGTCTCCAAACATCATTTACTGAATAATTTGAATTTTCTTCAAAACTTATAATACTTTTGTATTTTAATTTAGAAATATGTCAATTTAGAATTCATCATATAAACTGAATTAAGGCAAATACAAGTAACAATGCCATTATAGTAATAAAATAAGGCAATATAATATCATTTCCAATAGATTTTTAAAAGAAAGTGGAATTGCTCACATAATGTAAAGTTTGGTGGCTGTCTGCAGAGTATGAATATCTCTGTGGTACTGAAATATTCCATTTCCTTGCAGGCACTTGCTATAAATGTGCATGACAACTCTTTCATGCAGGTGAACAAATGGAATAACATTTTAATCCTCACTCTAAAAGAAGGATAGGTCACAGAGAAAAGTGACTTCAACTGTTTTCTAAAAAATAAAAGGTGAAGGAAATTGTACTACTTATAGAATGGTCATTTCTTACACAGTGACAGTTCATTCAACATACATCATTCTAAAAAATAAAATAAAGTAAAATAAATTGACAAGCTCTTATGCTCCACATATCCTTAGAGTCCTCTCAATTCCAAAAGGAAGACTACTATTGATTTGTTTTTTTTGTAGAATAGTTCCATATCCTTCAGAGCTTAGTCATTATAGATGACAATAGGATATGAGGAATGACAACAAGATGCTTTATTTTCAATGTATTTTTCTACTTCAAATGAAACTCTTTCAGAATCATTGCTAGTATAATATAGCACCTGGGGAAAGTAAAATAACAAATTCAAAAATAACCAACATGTTGCTAAGTCCAAAGGACATCATTTCTTCTAATTCTCTCAAAAACGTCTGAAATAGAAAGGCAAACATTGATAAATGAGAACATCACATTTCAGAATGACATTCACATAACATTAAATCTTGTTAGAACTGTATTTTTTCCTTTTTTGTATCATACCACATTCAGTATCTCTCTTTCCTTCTACCTGAGGTTAAGCGAGGTTAAGTATTAAAGTATTTATAAGTATATAAATGCTCCTATTTATTTATAGATATTTATATCATCTCTATATATAGATGTGTATAGAGAGATCATCTATAAATATATATAAAGTATATATATATATATAAAGTACTTATATATATAAAGTATTTATAGATTATCTAATCTATAAGTGGTTTTCATTTTCATATAATGGCCTTTAACTAATATAAAACTAACATTAGATATTATAAAATAATAGAACACATATAGAGGGTTTCTGCCCCAATTCCTGGCAGAGAGCTCCTAAAACTCATAATTTCTTAAGTAAAGCACGAGGAGCATCTTTTGTTCTAATATTTGGCCTTTGATCCTAATTTCTGACAGAGTCCTAAATCCCTTGAAATTTTCTGGTGATAACTGTGCCTTTTATTCATGAGGTGACTCATAGTGGGCTCCTGGGTAGGGGCTATTTACCAGAAAGACCAAACCATGATTAGAGGCTTGGAATTTTTATCCATCCCCATTCTCCAGAAAAGGGAGAGGACCTGAAAATAAAGTTAATGATAAATCATACCTACATAATGAAGCTTTTTTAAAAATCTGAAAGTATAGGATTCTGAGAGCTTCCAGATTGGTGAACACATCAATATATCAGGAGGATAGCACACTTTAACCACAGGGACAGAAATTCCTACACTCAGTATTCTCTCAGACCTCCCCCTGTATATCTCTTCATCCAGCTGTTTATCTATAACCTTTATCATATCCTTTGTTGCATAATAAACTGGTAAACATAACTAAGTACTTCCTGGAATTCTATGAGCTATTCTAGCAAATAATTGAATCCAGGGGATGGATGGTGGTGGAAATTGATGTGGGAAACAAAGGCAAAAAAAAAAAAATTAAATTTCCTTATTACTTACAGTGCACTGACAAGTCCTTGAAATAGACAGCGTGAGCTTCCTCTGGGACCTCAGCTGCCTCAATGTTGACATTTTGCTAAGGGCAAAAGGTAGTCTTAGCCTAACATCCCACGATCCTGTGTGTCTACTTTAAACATACAAATAATCCTTTGGAAACTTCGTTTATCTCAACCCCATATATATTAGCAAGCATATGGCCCACTGATACATATCTGAAGGGTCTCATGACTGAGTTTTTAACAAACAGTAATAAATGACCTTTTCCTAACAATAACTACCTCCCTGAGGGTCCTAGAAACCTTGTTTCCACAATACCTTAGAGGTTTGTGCTGTCCCTGACACCCTCCCAAATAGAAAGTGTATAATCAGAGACCCCAGTGCAGCTCTTTGTGCCCATGCATTCTGTCCCCAACAATTTCAAGAATTCTTTCTTGGCCATTTGCTTCAAATCCCAACATTTCCATATCAGAAATGATAGAAATCTCAGATTTGTTGTCAAGTTGGAAAAAAGTTGTGGATCATCTGGGGACCTAGTACTTGAGATAAGCATCTAAAGTGGGGGGCAATCTTGCAGGACTGAATTCTTAACTTGTGGGATCTAAAATTATCTCCAGGTGGATAGTGTAGGAATCAAATAAAATTATAGGACACTCAGCTGATGTCCCACGGTATTGCTTGGTGTGGGAAAAACCCCCACACACCTGGTGTCAGAAGTGTTATGAGTGTGCTGTTAGTATGAGAGTAAAGGAGACCCAAGTAAGAGAAGTGGGTTTTTCTTACAGATGTGGTTAAGAAACACTAAATAGTTCTATACAATAATTAATCACTAAGAATTCAAAATCTGTGCTAAAGTAAATATAGCTAGATGATGATGATAGATGATAGACATCTTCTGTTGTGTCTTTAAATAACCTGCTGCTTGGTTTTATCAGGTTTTTTTTTTTTTTTACTTGCACATTTTATTTTTCAACAAGGACTAAGCTTTTGACATCAGACTCAGTTTCAATTGCTATTTGCATTTCCTAGAACACATACTTCTAATTAGTACATAATAGTTGATAGGAAGAATATAGAAATAAATAAAAAACAGATGACAGGTAGGTAGATAGAGTGAAAGAAATTGATTAATACCAGTTTTTAAGTCACAAATTTTATGAGAAGAAGGCATGTAGAATTCTCCTTGGAGTGAGGCAATCTGTGTGAATAATAACTTAGTCAAAGTTTCTAATAAGACCCCTCTAAAGAGATCACTATCAATAGGCAAGAATGAGGGCAAGAAGTAGAGCTTATTCATTATTTAGTCCCAGGATTTATCATGATGTATTATGGGCACATAAAAGATGTATCTTTTATGATTATCTAAAAGAAAAATGATGTTATAACTTAACCATAAATTTTCTTAATCTCATAGTTTTTAAAGAGAAATCCCCATTCAACTTCATAATAAAGGAAAAAAATTAGAGAAATGCCAATTATTGGTAATAATATTATCAATGTTTTTTCATTATCTGAATCAAGCTACTAATAGTTAAGAGGAAAATGTATCATTAGCAAAAATACTAGTATTTATTTCTCATTAATATTTATAAGGGTATTTTCATATACTTAATTGGATATGAATCTTAAAACACTCTAGCATAATCACCATTAATTTAGAAATGAAGGAATTAACATTCAAAGGGTGTGTTTCAAATGGTCAGGACTGGAGACCATATAACACAAAAGTTTAATTATATAATTTTCCTTTCTTCACATGTTGATAATTAGGACTTTAATAAGTGATAGATTGTGTTACCTTAGTTGATTTCTTCTGATGGGGATTATACCTATTTGTATTTTTTAATAACCAAAAGTTGATTATATAGTCATTTTTATATTGTTCATTTTATGAGCTCCCATCCCTATTAAATACCTTTTAACATTTGAGATGATCATATCACTTAGAAATATAATAATTATTTGGGGGAAACAATAATTAATTAATTGTTAATTAATTAATATGAGCTCCCATCCCTATCAAATACCTGTTAACATTTGAGATGATCACATCACTTAGAAATAAAATAATTAATTTGGGGAACCAGTGGGATTATATGGATCAAAAAGATATTTAAAACCAATAAATATGAAATGATCAACTTGTAAATTTTTTAAAAATAGGTTAAATTTGTATTTATTTCCCAGAAGGGTCAAATTGTTAGTTGTTAATATGCAGCCTTCAATATTTTGTAAAAAATTAAAAATCTAACAACAAAATCTGTTTTACATTTTACTACATTTTCTAAACATGAGGATTAGTATGAGCTGAAAAATTTATTTTCATAGGAAATATACTTATTGAAACAATATATTACATCCAAGCTCTCAGAGAGCCTAGTTTGGACCTTGCATATTGACAATGGTGTGGAAATAATAGGACAGTGTGCAAATTAACAGGGCAGAATCCAATGGGAGTTACTAGTTTATATAGAGAAAATAATTAAGATGGTTGGTTTTCAAGAATGATGACATTTAGAGACCTTTGAGTATGCATATATTTCATTTGAGGCATTTATTAAAATGTACAGTATTAATTTTAAAAACTTACATCTGTAAATGGAATTGTACTAATAAGTCATGCCTTTCTCTAATGAAGAGGTCACTTTGTCAAAAGTTCAAGAAAAAAAATAATAAAACCAAGTAATCATTACAGTAGTAATTAGTAAAAATTTTATTGTGCACACAACTAAAAGGCAGTTTGCCAACCAGAAAGACACAGACCAAACCATAAAATGAGGCTCAGAGATATATTGTTATAAAGCAGCTTACGAGGTGTGAGGATCTGTGAATTTTTATTCTTCACAGAGTGGTTAGTTATAATATTAGAATTTTCTTAAATGAAAAGGAATTGGTTAGTGGTTACTTCATATCAATTTTAGGGAACACTTTCGGTTTCACTTGTGATTCTAAGAGGCATAAACAAAAAAGTTATGCTGGTTAAATTAGCCTCCTTGGTCTTGAAAACAAGCCAAATTAACGTTTGCTTATATCACTAAGCTGGTTTTATCTGTTAAGGAAGTTTTCAAGTCTGGTCTCTGTGTTGAAGTTTAACAACTTGATTCCCAATGAAAAAGGATTGAACAAATTCTTAATGTTCACGGTCATATCATTGTTATTAGAATCTCATTGCTATTATATCATTCTTCAGTTTATGCCAGATCCTCATTGTTACACTTCCCAATTAACTTGATTCTTGATTTGATCATGATAGACACTGATTTCAAAACTGTAGAAAGCAACCATTTTAAGGAATGAATTCCAGTGAATTATTAAATCTAACAGATGACTAATGGTCATTACATTTATATGCCAGTAACACTGTTGGAGATATTCAAGAGATTTTGAATTGAATAAAGGTAGAAGAGAAACACAGTTACCTCTTCAGTAGTAGGCAGCAGACATAATTTACAATGCTGGCAAACTGTGCTATTATATTTTGAATGTACTTAGGATTATTAGTTCTGATGCTTGAGAAATCAACCCTATTTCAAAAACTATTACAATTAATTAACATATAAATTAATAACATCATTTATATGGAAAAACAAACCTCTATTGCTCTTAAGCAGTTATCTACCTACATGCCTGAAACTACTCTTTACAAAATTGCCCTTTAGAATTCTTTTGTCATTTGAATTATTTGACAAAATAATCCATATTCATGCTGAAAAGTTGAAAAAATCTGGAAAAAAAATGGATGGTTTAGAGAACAAACTCTCATCAAATAATTGATTTATATCTTTATAAATATCACTTGATAAAATGATTTCTCAATAATACCTAAGGTCTGTTAGATATGTTTATTACAATCTTTGTCTTAATAACTAGTAAAATAGTTTACTGATATTAAATTGTGATTCTAGGACTTCCAGTTTAACTCCAACATGTAAAGTACTTGAAAGTTGTCATTTTACCATTATAAGACAACAGCTAAATGAAATCATACCAGTGACTTTTATTAGATTCATCATTAAGGTCAGTGGATACACTATTAACTGGACACAGGAAAGACAGACAAACACAGTAAATTGAATAGCAATCTATATCAATTAACTTATAATAGAAAATGGAAGAAACACATATGGACATTTTGACAAATTGTTGGACACCAAGTGTGGAATAGTTTGAGAATGAGAAGTTCTTGGGGCCATGGCCCAAATTTCTGTGAATTGCATCTCCAGGAATTCTATGAAGTTCTCATGTTGAAGATCTGAGGGAAATGCTCTCACATTCTGGGTGGGGAAAAATGCTCTCACATTTAAAATAAGCAAAATACTTCCAGAGCATTCTCCATAACAAAGACCAAAACTCCAAGTGAAATACTTTACTAAAGAGTTTATCAGAGCAATAACAATTACCTAACCCCAGAATCTTGTCTTACACTACTGCTTTATGTAAGGGAAGGGGGGAAAAAGCTAAAAAACACTAAAAACCACTGAAAATCATTTGTGAAGGACACAGTCCCAGTAAAAGATTAAGCTATAATTATAGCTTAATCCTCTCCCACACACCCTGCCCCCATTCATTTCAACAGAGCTAGAGTATAAAAGAGATTTACAACAGCAAGAGCTACAGAAATAAAACCTATTTAAGAAAGAGTTCTTGGGGGGCACCTGGGCAGCTCAGTGGGTTAAAGCCTCTGCCTTCAGCTCAGGTTGTGATCCTGGGGTTTTGGGATTGAGCCCTGCATCAGGCTTTCTGCTTAGCAGGGAGCCTACTTCCCTTCCTCTCTCTCTGTCTGCCTCTCTGCCTACTTGTGATCTCTGTCAAATAAATAAATAAAATCTTAAAAAAAAAAAGAAAGAAAGAAAGAAAGAGTTCTTGGGAAAATCCAAAACAACAGTTGGGTAAAGAACAAGAACACTAAAGGAAACTGAAGCTTCTTGACACTTAGAGCTACAATAAATACTAAACAGAACAACTACCAAAAACATCAATAATTTGACATAACAAACTGCAGCAAAACAAAAATGAGAAAATCTCAAAGGAAGCTGGAACCTTACTCAGAAGGAACAGGTTAAGAATTACACCAGACTCCTCATCGCCAGCCATGCAAACAAGAAAATAGAATGAAATATTTAAAGGGCAGAAAGAAAAAAAAAAAATTACCAACCTAGAGTTTCCTATCCAGTGAAATTATACTTTGGAAGTGAAGAAGAAATAAATATATTTCTCAGACAAACAAAACCTAAGGGGTTTATTGCAGTAGACCTGTGTAGGGTCCTAGGGCAGTCTTTCCTAATACTGGCCACTTTTCCATAAGCATTCATTTTCAGCTAAAAGTAATCAAAACATAACAGATGCAGAAAAAATTCTCTCCTCAGTCCTCAACTGCCTAAATTTACATTGGAAAGGAGAGCCTGTACCAGAAAGAGAACTATTAACAGAGACTCTCCTTTTCCTGAGAAACTTACCTACTTAGGAGGGCATCCTTTGTTTTTCAAAACATCTCCTGTCACCTTACTGTTAATGGCCTATCTCTCTTCTACATCCTCAGATCCCACCCCTTTCCCTAACCCATATAAGCTTCATGTTGCTCATTGTCTTTGGAATTTCTTATCTCTATGAATTCCCCAAATGTACACTATTAAATTTGATTTTCTTTGGTTAATCTGTCTTGTGTCAGTTGGGTTCTAAGTCTAGCTAGAAGGACCATAGGGCAGAAAAGCTTCTTCCTCCCCAACACCTGGCTTGCAAAAAAAGTTTAAAAATCTTCAAAGGGAGTGAAAATTATACAAATTAGGTCTACATAAAGGTAGAATGTCAGAAAAGGAATAAGTGAAGGTAAAATAAAATATTTTCTTTTCTTATTCTTATTTGATCTAATAGGTAACTGTCTGTCCAAAATAACCATAGCAATGATGTTTGAGTGATTGTAACATAAAGAAAAGTGAATTAAATGGCAGGGATTTTATAATGGAAAGGAGGAAACAATAGGAAATTCTCTTATAAAAAGTACTTGTTCTGCCTGTGAAGTTGTGTACTGTTATTTGAAAGTGGTCATAGATTAGGGTACAATTTTTTGAAAAAAATATAATTGATACACTAATGGATTAGAGGAAATAAGCTAATTTAAATGCTTACTTGAAACCCAGAAATCAAAAAAAGTGGGGTAAATTAAAAACGGAAGACTGGGATGCCTGGATGGCTTCTGATTTCAGCTGAGATCATGATCTCAGGGTCCTGGGGTCAAACCCTGAGTCAGGCCCCATACTCAGCAGGGATTCTGTCTGCTTGAGGATTCTTTTTCTATCTCCCTCTCTCTCTGCTCCTCCCCCCATGTGCACTCTCTCTAAAATAAATAAATAATCCTTAAAATAAAATTTTTAAAAAGGAGAAACAAAGGCAAGTACAGCAAATAGAATTACAAAGGTGGTAAATATTGGTTCAACAATTTTAATATTAACTTTAATATGAAAGGTATAAATGTAACAAGTAGAAGAGACAGACTGAGTATGTAAAATAAGAAACCTTACTGTATATTTTCTTTAAGAAACCCTCTTTAAATATAAGGACAGTAGAGCAGTGGGTGTGGTACATAAACAATGAATCTTGGAACACTGAAAAAATAAAATAAAATAAATATATATATAAAGGAAGTGATAAGATAAAAAATATATAACATGCTAATCAAAAGAAAGCTGGAGTAGCTATATTAATGTGAGACAACAGACTTCAGAATAAGGAAAATCATCAGAAGTAAAGTAAAACACTACAAGAATGTTCTGATACCTTTTAGAGTGTATAAGCCTGGGTTACTTTTGGGCCCTGCAATCTCAACCACAAGCCAGTTCTGTACTTTGCCTCAAGAAAGAATTCAGTGATGAGTCAGAGTAAAGTATAACAGAAGAAGCATTATTGCAAAGCAAAAGTACCCTCTAGAAATGTGAGAGGGGGCATGTTAAAAGGGCAGACATACCCCTGGAGGTTTGGGTTTCTATCTTTTATTGAAAGTTGTTAACATTCAATGGAACATTCATTACTTCAGGTGGGGATTTATTGGAAGTAAGGTACTTGCTTTTTCTTCCTTTTTTGGCCAGGGATTTCCTGTCATGACACCTTTAGGGAGTAGATTTTAGTATGTTAATGTAGTATAATGAAAGAATAATGCGAACTTTGGCCTACTTTGTCAGCCATATTGGGCCAGTCTGATTTGATCCACTTTAATGTGGTCTGGCATCAAGCTTATCTGGGCAGGAATATCTGTAGGGAGTATACTTTTGAGCAAAGTGAGAAGAGCCCTCCCAGCCAGGACAGGTCTCTGACTTACTTATGGTTGGCATTGACTTCCTCTTTGCTGGCCTCCAGGCATCGTGTTAGAACCTAATGAACTGCTTATTTTAACAGTTCATCATTTGCATATCAATTAACATGATATACCACATTAACAAAATTAAAGATAAAACCATATGATCATCTCAATAGATGCAGAAGAACACTTGACAAAAATCCACCATCCATCATTAATGATAAAAATCTCAACAAAGTAAGAGGGAACATATCTCAACATCTTAAAGGCCTTATATGACACACACACAGCTATTACCAAACTCAAAAATGAAAAGCTTCAGGATTTTTCTCTAAGATCAAAAATGCCCACTCTCCTCACTTTTATTCAACATAGCATTGGAAGTCCTGGACAGAGCAATTAGGTAAGAAAAAGAAATAAAAGACATACAAATTAAAAAGGAAGAAGTAAAAATGTCACTATTGTCAGATAGTATAATAGTATATATAGAAAATCCTTAAGATGCCACCCAAAAAATTGTTAGAATATACAAATTCAGTGAAATGGCAGGATAAAAATTAGTATAAAAATGTATTTCATGACGTGGATGGAACTAGACGGTATTATGGTAAGCGAAATAAGTCAACCAGAGAAAGACAATTATCATATGAGCTCTCTGATATGAGGAATTTGAGAGGCAGGGCAGGGGTTAGTCGGGGGAGTGAAGGAAAAAATGAAACAAGATGGGACTGGGAAGGGAGACAAACCATAAGAGACTCAATCTCAGGAAACAAACTGAGGGTTGCTGGGAGGGTGAAGGGGGAAGGGATAGTGTGACTGAGTTATGGACACTGGGGAGGGTATGAGCTATGGTGAGTGCTGTGAATTTTGTAAGACTGATGATTCATAGACTTATACCCCTGAAGCAAATAACACATTATATGTTAATTTTAAAAAGTTGCATTTCTAGGGGGAGGAGTCAAGATGGCGGAGAAGTAGCAGGCTGAGACTACTTCAGCTAGCCGGAGATCAGCTAGATAGCTTATCTAAAGATTGCAAACACCTGAAAATCCATCAGCAGATCGAAGAGAAGAAGAACAGCAATTCTGGAAACAGAAAAACAACCACTTTCTGAAAGGACCGGCGGAGAAGTGAATCCAAAGCGATGGGAAGATAGACCACGGGGGGAGGGGCCGGCTCCTGGCAAGCGGCGGAGCAAGGGCGCACAAAATCAGGACTTTTAAAAATCTGTTCCGCTGAGGGACATCGCTCCAGAGGCTAAACCGGGGTGAAGCCCATGCGGGGTCAGTGTGGCCTCAGGTCCTGCAGGGTCACAGAAGGATCGGGGGTGTCTGAGTGTCGCAGAGCTTGCGGGTATTGGAACGGGAAGCCGGCTGCAGAGACAGAGCGGACAGTAAGCTCACAGCTCGGTGTTACCTTGAACCGGTCGCAGGCTTAGTGAGCTCAGAGTGCGGCCAGAGGCCAGGCAGACGGGAGTAAATGGGCGCTGTTCTCTGAGGGCGCACTGAGGAGTGGGGCCCTGGGCTCTTGGCTCCTCCAGGCCGGAGACCAGGAGGCCGCCATTGGTATTCCCGTCCTCTGGAACTCTACGGAAAGCGCTCAGGGAACAAAAGCTCCTGAAAGCAAACCCGAGCGGATTACTCACCCCGGCCCCTGGTAAGGACGGTGCAATTCTGCCTGGGGCAAAGACACTTGAGAATCACTACAACAGGCCCCTCCCCCAGAAGATCAACAAGAAATCCAGGTAAGACCAAGTTCACCTACCAAGGAGTGCAGTTTCAATACCAAGGAGAGCAGCAGAATTCCAGAGGAGGAGAAAGCAAAGCATGGAACCCATGGCTTTTTCCCTGTGATTTTTTTTACTCTTGCAGTTATTTTAATTTTTTTCTTTTTCATTTTTTGTTTTTTTTCTCACCTTCTGGTAAAATTTTTTTTTAACTTTTACCTTTTTCTTTTTTAACTAGTTTATCTAATATATATATTTTATCTTTTTTATATTTTTCTTACTTTTTTCTTTTTTTTAATACTTTTCTTTTCTTTTTTTTTTTCTTTCTTCTTTTTTGAACCACTTTTTATCCCCTTTCTCTCCCTTCACGATTTGGGATCTCCTCTAATTTGGTTAAAGCATATTTTCCTGGGGTTATTGCCACCCTTTTAGTATTTTACTTGCTCCTTCATATACTCTTATCTGGACAAAATGACAAGACAGAAAAATTCAACACAAAAAAAAGAACAAGAGGCAGAACCGAAGGCTAGGGACCTAATCAATACAGACCTTGGTAATATGTCAGATCTAGAGTTCAGAATGACAATTCTCAAGGTTCTAGCTGGGCTCGAAAATGTCATGGAAGATATTAGAGAAACCCTCTCGAGAGATATAAAAGCCCTTTCTGGAGAAATAAAAGAACTAAAATCTAACCAAGTTGAAATCAAAAAAGCTATTAATGAGGTGCAATAAAAAATGGAGGCTCTCACTGCTAGGATAAATGAGGCAGAAGAAAGAATTAGTGATATAGAAGACCAAATGACAGAGAATAAAGAAGCTGAGCAAAAGAGGGACAAACAGCTACTGGACCA
>NC_081569.1:91069297-91120417 GCF_022355385.1 Mustela nigripes
GAGAGGGGAGCAGAAGGTATACTGGAGAGAATTATTGGGGAGAATTTCCCCAATATGGCAAAGGGAACGAGCATCAAAATCCAGGAGGTTCAGAGAACGCCCCTCAAAATCAATAAGAATAGGCCCACACCCCGTCAACTAATAGTAAAATTTAGTAGTCTCAGTGACAAAGAGAAAATCCCGAAAGCAGCCCGGGAAAAGAAGTCTGTAATATACAATGGTAAAAATATTAGATTGGCAGCTAACTTATCCGCAGAGACCTGGCAGGCCAGAAAGAGCTGGCATGATATTTTCAGGGCACTAAACGAGAAAAACATGCAGCCAAGAATACTATATCCAGCTAGGCTATCATTGAAAATAGAAGGAGAGATTAAAAGCTTCCAGGACAAACAAAAACTGAAATAATTTGCAAACACCAAACCAGCTCTATAGGAAATATTGAAAGGGGTCCTCTAAGCAAAGAGAGAGCCTACAAGTGGTAGATCAGTAAGGAACAGAGCATATACAGTAACAGTCACCTTACAGGCAATACAAAGGCACTAAATTCATATCTCTCAATAGTTACCCTGAATGTTAATGGGCTAAATGCCCCTGTCAAAAGACACAGGGTATCAGAATGGATAAAAAAACAAAACCCATCTATATGTTGCCTCCAAGAAACTCATTTCAAGCCCAAAGACACCTCCAGATTTAAAGTGAGGGAGTGGAAAAGAATTTACCATGCTAATGGATATCAGAAGAAAGCAGGAGTGGCAATCCTTATATCAGATCAATTAGATTTTAAGCCAAAGACTATAAGAAGAAATGAGGAAGGGCACTATATCATACTCAAAGGGTCTGTCCAACAAGAAGATTTAACAATTTTAAATATCTATGCCCCCAACGTGGGAGCAGCCAACTATATAAACCAATTAATAACAAAATTAAAGAAACACATAAACAATAATACAATAATAGTAGGGGACTATAAAACTCCCCTCACTGAAATGGACAGATCATCCAAGCAAAAGATCAGCAAGGAAATAAAGGCCTTAAATGACACACTGGACCAGATGGACATCACAGATATATTCAGAACATTTCATCCCAAAGCAACAGAATACACATTCTTCTCTAGTGCACATGGAACATTCTCCAGAATAGATGACATCCTCGGTCCTAAATCAGGACTCAATCAGTATCAAGAGATTGGGATCATTCCCTGCATATTTTCAGACCACAATGCTCTAAAGCTAGAACTCAACCACAAAAGGAAGTTTCAAAAGAACCCAAATACATGGAGACTAAACAGAATCCTTCTAAAGAATGAATGGGTCAACCGGGAAATTAAAGAAGAATTGAAAAGAATCATGGAAAGAAATGATAATGAAAATATAATGGTTCAAAATCTGTGGGACACAACAAGGCAGTCCTGAGAGGAAACTATATAGCGATACAAGCCTTTCTCAAGAAACACGAAAGGTCTCAGGTACACAACCTAACCCTACACATAAAGGAGCTGGAGAAACAACAAGAAAGAAACCCTAAGCCCAGCAGGAGAATAGAAATCATAAAGATCAGAGCAGAAATCAATGAAATAGAACCAAAAAAACAATAGAACAAATCAACGAAACTAGGAGCTGGTTCTTTGAAAGAATTAATGAAATTGATAAACCCCTGGCCCGACGTATCAAAAAGAAAAGAGAAAGGACCCAAATAAATAAAATCACGAATGAAAGAGGAGAGATCACAACTAACACCAAAGAAATACAAACTATTATAAGAACATTCTATGAGCAACTCTACGCCAATAAATTTGACAATCTGGAAGAAATGGATGCATTCCTAGAAACATATAAACTACCACAACTGAACCAGGAAGAAGTAGAAAGCCTGAACAGACCCATAACCAGTAAGGAGATTGAAACAGTCATTAAAAATCTCCAAACAACAAAAGCCCAGGGCCAGATGGCTTTCCAGGAGAATTCTACCAAACATTTAAAGAACTAATTATTATTCTCCTGAAACTGTTCCAAAAAAAGAAATGGAAGGAAAACTTCCAGACTCATTTTATGAGGCCAGTATCACCTTGATCCCAAAACCAGACAAGGATCCCATCAAAAAAGAGAGCTACAGACCAATATCCTCAATGAACACAGATGCGAAAATACTCAACAAAATACTAGCCAATAGGATTCAACAGTACATTAAAAGGATTATTCACCATGACCAAGTGGGATTTATTCCAGGGCTTCAAGGTTGGTTCAACATCCGCAAGTCAGTCAATGGGATACAACACATCAATAAAAGAAAGAACAAGAACCATATGATACTCTCAATAGATGCTCAAAAAACATTTGACAAAGTACAGCATCCCTTCCTGATCAAAACTCTTCAAAGTGTAGGGATAGAGGGCACATACCTCAATATCATCAAAGGCATCTATGAAAAACCCACAGCAAATACCATTCTCAATGGAGAAAAACTGAAAGCTTTTCCGCTAAGGTCAGGAACAAGGGAGGGATATCCATTATCACCATTGCTATTCAACATAGTACTAGGGGTCCTAGCCTCAGCAAACAGACAACAAAAGGAAAGTAAAGGCATCCAAATCGGCAAAGAAGAAGTCAAATTATCACTCTTTGCAGATGATATGATACTATAGGTGGAAAACCCAAAAGACTCCACTCCAAAACTCCTATAACTTATACAGGAATTCAGTAAAGTGTCAGGATATAAAATCAATGCACAGAAATCAGTTGCATTTCTCTACACCAAAAGCAAGACAGAAGAAAGAGAAATTAAGGAGTCCATCCCATTTACAATTGCACCCAAAACCACAAGATACCTAGGAATAAACCTAACCAAAGAGGCACAGAATCTATACTCAGAAAATTATAAAGTACTCATGAAAGAAATTGAGGAAGACACAAAGAAATGGAAAAATGTTCCATGCTCCTGGATTGGAAGAATTAATATTGTGAAAATGTCTATGCTACCTAAAGCAATCTACACATTTAATGCAATTCCTATCAAAGTACCATCCATCTTTTTCAAAGAAATGGAACAAATAATTCTAAAATTTATATGGAACCAGAAAAGACCTCGAATAGCCAAAGGGATATTGAAAAAGAAAGCCAAAGTTGGTGGCATCACAATTCCGGACTTCAAGCTCTATTACAAAGCTGTCATCATCAAGACAGCATGGTACTGGCACAAAAACAGACACATAGATCAATGGAGCAGAATAGAGAGCCCAGAAATAGACCCTCAACTCTATGGTCAACTAATCTTTGACAAAGCAGGAAAGAATGTCCAATGGAAAAAAGACAGCCTCTTCAATAAATGGTGTTGGGAAAATTGGACAGCCACATGAAGAAAAATGAAATTGCACCATTTCCTTACACCACACACAAAAATAGACTCAAAATGGATGAAGGACCTCAATGTGCGAAAGGAATCCATCAAAATCCTTGAGGAGAACACAGGCAGCAACCTCTTCGACCTCAGCTGCAGCAACATCTTCCTAGGAACAATGCAAAAGGCAAGGGAAGCAAGGGCAAAAATGAACTATTGGGATTTCATCAAGATCAAAAGCTTTTGCACAGCAAAGGAAACCGTTAACAAAATCAAAAGACAACTGACAGAATGGGAAAAGATATTTGCCTACGACATATCAGATAAAGGACTAGTGTCCAGAATCTATAAAGAACTTAGCAAACTCAACACCCAAAGAACAAATAATCCAATCAAGAAATGGGCAGAGGATATGAACAGACATTTCTGCAAAGAAGACATCCAGATGGCCAACAGACACATGAAAAAGTGCTCCATATCACTCGGCATCACGGAAATACAAATCAAAACCACAATGAGATATCACCTCACACCAGTCAGAATGGCTAAAATCAACAAGTCAGGAAATGACAGATGCTGGCGAGGATGCGGAGAAAGGGGAACCCTCCTACACTGTTGGTGGGAATGCAAGCTGGTGCAGCCACTCTGGAAAACTGCATGGAGGTTCCTCAAAATGTTGAAAATAGAACTGCCCTATGACCCAGCTATTGCAGTATTGGGTATTTACCCTAAAGATACAAACGTAGTGATCCAAATGGGCACGTGCATCCGAATGTTTATAGCAGCAATGTCCACAATAGCCAAACTATGGAAAGAACCTAGATGTCCATCAACAGATGAATGGATCCAGAAGATGTGGTATATATACACAATGGAATACTATGCAGCCATCAAAAGAAATGAAATCTTGCCATTTGCAACAACATGGATGGAACTAGAGCGTATCATGCTTAGCAAAATAAGTCAAGCAGAGAAAGACAACTATCATATGATCTCCCTGATATGAGGAAGTGGTGATGCAACATGCGGGCTTAAGTGGGTACGAGAAGAATCAATGAAACAAGATGGGATTGGGAGGGAGAGAAACCTAAGTGACTCTTAATCTCTCAAAACAAACTGAGGGTTGCTGGGGGGAGGGGGTTTGGAAGAAGGTGGTGGGATTATGGACATTGGGGAGGGTATGTGCTTTGGTGAGTGCTGTGAAGTTTGTAAACCTGGTGATTCACAGACCTGTACCCCTGGGGATAAAAATATATGTTTATAAAAAATAAAAAAAATTAAATAAAAAAAATGAAGAAAAAAAATAGTTGCATTTCTATATGCTCATAACAAACTATCAGAAAGTGAAATCAAGAAAACAATTCCATTTACAATTACACAAAAAGATATCTATACATAAATTTAACCAAGCAGATGAAAAACCTATTCATTGACAAGTAAAATGAAAGAAATTGAAGAAGACACAAATAAATGGAAAGCTATTCTAGGCTCGTGGATTGAATTATTATTGTTAAAATGTCCTTACTACCCAAAGTCATCTACTGATTCGGTGCAATTCCTATCAAAGTAATAGTGACATTTTTCACAGAACTAGAACAATGACTTCTAAAATTTGTATGAAACCTTCAAAGGACCCCAAATAACAAAAATAATCTTGAGACAGAAGGACAAAGCTGGAGGGATAATACTCTGATTGCAAACTATAATACAAATATATAGTAATAAAAATTTGGTATAAAAATAAACACAAGAGAACAAAATAAGGAGCTCAGAAATAAGCACACAAAAATCCTGTCAATTAATATATGGCAAAAGAGTCAGGAATATACAGTGGAGAAAGGACAGTCTCCTCAACAAATGGTGTTGGAAATACTGGACAACTACATTCAAAAGAATAAAAGTGGACCAATTTCTTATACCATATACAAAAATCAACTCAAAATGGGTTAAAAATTTGAATGTAACACCGAAGCCACAAAATTCCTAGAAGAAAACATAAGCAGTAAGCTTCCTGACATTGGTCTTAGTGATTTTTTTTGGATCTAACTCCAAAAATAAGGGCAATAAAAAACAAAACAAACAAATGAGACTATATCAAACTAAAAAATTCTGCATAGTGAAGAAAACCATCTACAAAACAAAGTAGCAACTTACTGAATGGGAGAAGACATTTATAAGTCACATATCTCACAAGGGTTAATATAAAAAATATGTAAAGGACCCATATAACTCAGTAACAGAACAAAAAAAAATTCAGATTAAAAAATGGGCAGAGGATCTGAAAAGACATTTCCTTAGGAAGACATGCAGTTGGCCAATAGGCACATGAAAAGATGTTCAACATCACTAATCATTAAAGAAATGCAAATCAAACAATGAGATATAATCTTACAGCTATTATCAAAGAGAGCACAAAATAACAAGTGTTGGTAAGGAGGTGGAGAAAAGGGAACCCTCATACAGTATTGGTAAGAATGTAAATTGGTGTAGCCACAATGAAAAACAGTATAGCTGTTTCTCAAAAAGTTAAAAATAGAGCTACCCTATGATCCAACAATTTCACTACTGTGTATTTATCTGAAGGAAACAAAAACACTAATTAAAAAAAAATGTGACTTTATTCTCATCGCTGCATTACTTACAACTGTCAAGATATGGAAACAACCTAAGTGTCTATCAATGAATAAATGGTCAAAGGAGATGTGGTATATGTACAATGGAATACTACTCAGCCATAAAAAAGAATGGCATCTTACCATTTGCAACATGGATGAAACTTGAAGGTCTTATGCTAAGTGAAATAAATCAGACAAAAACTACATGATTTCACCTATATGTAGAATCTAAAAAACAAAACAAAACAGTGAACAAACAAAACCCAATCTCATTGATGCAGAGTACAGATTCATTTTCAGAAGAGAGAGGACTAGGAGGAAAGAAATAATAAAGTATAAATTTCCAGTTTAAATAAGTAAGTCATGGGTATGTAATGTTGGAATATAGTCAATAACATTATATTACATTTGTAAGGGGATATGGTAACTAGACTTATTGTGGTGACCACTTTGCAATGCATATAAATGTAAAATCATTATGTACCCCTGAAACTAATGGGGAAAGGGTATAAAGTTCCATGCTCTCTCTGGAGTATCACTCTTCCAGCACCTCCATGTGTTCACCAGCCAGGAAGTTCTCTGAAACCCTTTGGTTAGGGTTTTTAATGGAGGCTTCATTACATAGGTGTAATTAATCAAATCATTGGCAACTGATTAATTCAACCTCTAGTCCCTCCTCCTCAACTTCTGGCCAGAACTCCTAAAACCATGATAAGGATTATTGGAGCATCTTTTGTTATAATGTTTTTCTTTTCACCTACAGCTCCTAAACAGCTCCAGAGCAATAAAGGTGAAAAGACAATCTTCTATTCATCATAACAAATCCCTTCCAGCCACACCTGAATTTATGTTAATGAGATGACTTCTGGAAAGCCCTTAAGGATGGGGGCTGATTTTCAGAAACTACTTCATGCCACAGCCCTGGAACCTATATTCTTCTCAAGCTCACATGGAACATTTACCAAGATAGATCACATTTTGAGCCATAAAACACACCTAAACAAATTTTAAAGAATAGGAACTATATGAATGTATACTTTCAGACCACACTGGAAGAGAACATAAAATAAAATTCAACAATGGTAAGCTATAAAATACTAAAATATTTAGAGACTAAAAACAAACAAACAAAACAAACAAACAAACTTCTAAATAATGTGTGCCACCAAAGGAATCACAAAAGAATTTTCCAAATATTTTGAAAATAATTTGAAAATACAATGAATAAGACTGTGTAGAATACAGTGAAGGCAAGAATTAGAGGGAAATTGATAGCATTGCTACATTATTAGAAAAGAAGAAAGATCTAAAATCAATAATCTAAGCTTCTATATTAGCAAGCTAGAGAAAGAAGGGCAAGTTAAGCCTAATGCAAGCAGAAAAATGAAATAATCAAATTTAGACCAGAAGTAAATAAAATTGAAAACCAAAAATCAATAAAGTTTAAAGCTGGTTCTTTGACCAGGTCAGTGCAATTAAAAACAAAAACAAAATGCTAACCAGGCCAAAAAAAAAAAAAAAAAAAGTGAAAAGACAAAAATTACCAAACCACAAATGAGAAATGATCCCACATGAATGATCCCACATACATGAAAAATAACAATAAAGGGATATAATAAACAGCTCTATGCCCAGAAATTTATTATTAAATTTTAAAACTAAAATTGTAACACTTAGAAGAAAATGTTAAACAAATCTCTGTGACTTTAACTTTGGCAAAATTTCATAAATATAATAGCAAAAGCACAGTACATTTAAAAAATAATAAATTAGACATAACAAAAATGTTAAATGCTCCTCAAAATGTAGCATTGAGAAAGTTAAAAAAACATTATAAGCTGAAAGAAAATATTTTTGCAAACCACACATTTGAAAAGACTTTTTATCTTTAATATATTAAGAGTTCTTACTATACATTCAAATTTGCAAGAAGATAAATGACATTTAGTCAAATAAGAGATATATATATTCATATATATATATATATATAACCCTATAAAATGTATAGTTTGTGCTACTTAAAAGATCCTTAATACCAGTTGTTTGGTCTATAACATAAGATTGCCAACAAATAATTCTTGCAAAGATGTGTAGAAACTGGAACTTTAATATATTGATAATGGCAGTGTAAAATGGTACATCTGCTTTAGAATAGAATTTGACAGTTCCTTAAAAACTTATACGTATAACTATTAAATGATTTGATTTTTCTACCCTTAGATATCTATCCCTAAAATATGTAAAATTATATCCATACAATAACTTGTGCATGAATGTTCATTGTGGCATAATTCATATAAGCTAAAAATAGGACATAATCCATATGTCAGTTAACTAATGAATAGATAAAATATTTTATCTCTATAAACAATTCAGCAATTAAAATTAATTACTAACATATACAACAACAGAAACCTTAAAAACATGCTAAGTGAAAGAAGTTAGATCAAAAAAGACTACATTATTCAGAAATTTCCACCAATATAAATGGTGTGAAGTAAAACTTACTGGTGTTTTTTTTTTTTAACCTTTTCTTAATTTTTTATTTTTTATAAACATATATTTTTATCCCCAGGGGTACAGGTCTGTGAATCAGCACTCACCAAAGCACATACCCTCCCCAATGTCCATAACCCCACCCCCCCTTCTCCCAAGCCCCCTCCCCCCAGCAACCCTCAGTTTGTTTTGTGAGATTAAGAGTCACTTATGGTTTGTCTCCCTCCCAATCCCATCTTGTTTCATTGATTCTTCTCCTACCCACTTAAGTAGCCCCCATGTTGCATCACCACTTCCTCATATCAGGGCGATTATATGATAGTTGTCTTTCTCTGATTGACTTATTTCACTAAGCATGATACGCTCTAGTTCCATCCATGTTGTCGCAAATGGCAAGATTTCATTTCTTTTGATGGCTGCATAGTATTCCATTGTGTATATATACCACATCTTCTTGATCCATTCATCTGTTGATGGACATCTAGGTTCTTTCCATAGTTTGGCTATTGTGGACATTGCTGCTATAAACATTCGGGTGCACGTGCCCCTTTGGATCACTACATTTGTATCTTTAGAGTAAATACCCAGCAATGCAGAGTAACTTTTTTTTTTTTTTAAAGTTTGATATATTTTTTAATATAATTTTTTATTTTTTATAAACATATATTTTTATCCCCAGGGGTACAGTTCTGTGAATCACCAGGTTTACACACTTCACAGCACTCACCAAAACACATACCCTCCCCAATGTCCATAATACCACCCCCTTCTCCCAAACCCCCTCCCCCCAGCAACCCTCAGTTTGTTTTGTGAGATTAAGAGTCACTTATGGTTTGTCTCCCTCCCAATCCCATCTTGTTTCATTGATTCTTCTCCTACCCACTTAAGCCCCCATGTTGCATCACCACTTCCTCATATCAGGGAGATCATATGATAGTACTGGTGTGTTTTTAAAACAAAATTTTATCAAGGTCTTTCCATGAATGCCACCTAAAATCAACTTCTTTGTATATACCTTTGTGATTCTTAAGAGAATTGATTACACTAGCCTCTGAAATTACGAACAATTGTTCAGTAGCTTCTGGGTTTCAAAAATAAGAAAATTCTCCATTATATCCTGCTAAAATCTGTTGATTGTCTAACAATTGGCTGAATCAAACACCTCTGAGAAGTATTTTCATGCTAGCAGTAACAGATGAATTAAATGTGATAACTTAATATCTAACCAAGCTGAATTCTAAGTATAAATGTATAACTGTATCATTTATTTGACAATATGTAATGAAATCACCAGTGTCATTTTTAAACATTCTACAAATATCCTAATATGAATTTTTAATATAACAGAATAGGCAACAAAAGACCAGAAGATTCCCAGCTGTCTGATTTATTTAGCAAGTAAAGGGAAGATAGTTGAACAGCTTAGAATTTCTGAAGAGAAAATCATTTTACACCACATTGAACTTAGATCAGAGTAAAATGAATAGGATGAATTCCTGAGTGTCTCTAGAGATAAGATAAACACCACAGACTGTCTCCTTTCGAGAGAAGAATATTGGGATGAAAAGGTCATAGTGATCAAGCCCCATCAGGTGATTGACTATTAAATTCAGTAGCCTCTGCTGTTTTCTTATTGACTTCCCAGTTCTCTATTAAGGAAATGTCTCAAGGGAGGGAGACAAATAAACCACAAGGAAAGTGATTTGAAATAAAGCCAGCTTCAAAAATAAATTTTTAGTTACCAATGAATCTGAAAATTTTTTTTAAAAAGTATTACAAAATAAAAACAGATTATACAAAATATGAGTAGGCTTAATATTGTTTAAATCATTATAAATGCATATGTATATATACATATACATATATACATAAACACACACATCCAGGCATATAAATTTAACATCAATGGAAACATGTGAGAGAAAAATATGTTTCAAAGAGTCACAATCTAGTTTGACTGCCACTGAATAATTTATAGTAATATAGAAATAGCCTCAAAATGGGAAAGTAATCTAGACAGATTCCCAACTCTTTCGTTTTGCAACCCTTATAACCCTAAATTTTATTTGGAAATACATAAGCACACTATTCATGGTATAAATGATACATTATTCACATTTTCAATGTCATGGTATATCTGAAAGGGATTCCAGTGTTTTAGGAAACAAAATAACTCTCAATTGTTATATTCTAGCTCATCTCCATCATAAAGATTATACAGTACTGAAAAAGCACTCTCAATTGGGAAAAAAGGTTGATTGTGATCATTTTGTGCATTTAAGAGTTATTGTCATATAATCTAATATCTAAAATTTGGTACATTTAATAGTATGTCATTATAATTAAAGTGTATAAGTTGCCTATTGATACATTATTATCAGCAACTTAATTTCTAAAGGAAACTATTTAATAAATTCAGTACACCTTACGATAACCTAAGAAACTATACTAAAATATGACCAGCAGTCAGTAGATTTGCAGTTGTCTAATGTTACTGCAGCTTCATTGCAATTTAAAAGGTGTATCCTGAGGGATGCCTGGGTGGCTCAGTTGGTTAAAAGGTGTATCCTGTATAGCTCGTGGTTCCCTGTAACTTTTCCACTGCTCACTTTACACAATTGCTTGTGATGGTGATTTTTCATTTATAGTTACACTCCAGGTGCATATAGTAATCCAGTTGCAAACATTTTGATATAGTATTTTGAAATCCAGATTTTCTATTTGAGGAAATAGTTGTAAATGAAGTTTCCTGTAATGAAATAAGCTTTTGATAATAAATGAAATTAACACCCACAATTTTGAGCAAAAATTGTCAGATTAAAATAATACATCCAGATTAAAATAATACATCATACACAATCTTTATCTATGGAAAAATATCTGTGTTGTTTAGTGAAGTCTTGCGAAGTCTTAGTGTCTTGTGATGTCTATGAGGACTCATCTGTGAGCTCTGCAGGCTTGGAAGCCCTAGAGCCTCTTATCCACACAGTGGTCATAGTGGTGGAATTGTACAGATACAGTAGTGTGAGGATTGTGAGGATCCACGCAGAGAGCACCTTGGCTCTTCTCAGCCCCAGCTTTTGACTTAAATGGGGCTAACAAAGCTATCGACTTTGAATGAAGCTATTTTACCTGTCCTGGGTAGAGATCAGTTATCATCCATAGGCTCACTAATTCCTCCATCTTGTACTATCACATTTTCCTACCAGCTTTCATTCCAATTGTTTTGTGCCATTCTCATTCTTTTTAGGAAGGTTGATATTCAGGGGGTATGTTCAAAGTGTCAAAATTCAGAAAGCCCTGCATTTATGATGCCTGCTTTTATATGCATGCATATTTAATAAAGTTAAAATATTCAAGTAACCAAGAATAAATCTATTTAATGACTTCTAATATCTCTACACCAAGAACTATAAACTCTTTTGAGAGAAATTAAGAAACCCCAAAGTAAATGGAGGGTCCTACAATGGGCATGGCTTCAAAGACAATAATGGAAGGATGCCAGTTCTCTCCAAATTGACATTCTGCCCCATAAAAATCTTAGCAGATTTTTGTATTGAAAGTGACAGGCTGATTTGTGTGGAAATGCAAAAGTCTCAGAATAGACAAGGCTATAAACCTAAGTACTACTATATGATAGAAAAGTATAAAATGAAAAGTGTGAATTTGGCACAAAAATAGAAAAATAGACAAATGGAACAGAAGAGATATTGTAGAGAAAGGTATAGCTACATACTCAGTCTTGATATGTTGCAATGCTAACAACAGATCAGAAAAAAAAAATAAATCATTTGCTAAAGAATGAAAGTAAATTTTAAAATCTAGTCTTCCTTTCCTATTCCAAAGGTACATAAATTAAAGTATGGTAATTTAAAATAGGATTGTCTATGCTATACTTTCAAAATGAAAATTTGCATTACATCACAACTATGTGAGAACATGCTTTGATTCAGTGCTCAATTTACATCATTTTTGAGTTGAGTTTAGTTTCTGATGCACAGCTAAATTATTATAGTATTTTTTAAAATGTTTTTTAGTCCTTTATAGCAAACAGTTGTTTCTTCAATTCAGAATAACCCAGATTATGACTTTAAATTCTTATTCTGCTGAATTTAGAGAAAGTAATTTTAATTAGATGAGATAAGTGATGATAAAAGTAAACACACAAGGCAGGTTTATCAGTTATTTGATACTCCATTATACCTGAAGCTTATAGTTTCAAGGAGTATCATAGATTACATAGCCAATCATTCCCTAAACAGTGACTTTTTATAGTATATTTTTGTAGAATACCTGGGAAATTCTTTATTCCAGGTGTCCTCAATATCCCTTAATGCTACTTTTGACTTCTCTGTTACCAGAAATTGTCTGTTGAATTAAAGAAAGACTATTTTACTTTACAATACTTTCTTAGGCCTTCATATATGAACAAGGTTAAGTTGGTGTTTGTGTCAAGTTTTCTTTGAAGCATGCCCAGAAAGCCTTTTCAGCAAAATGATCTCATTTTCAGTGTGGTTTGTGACAATATATGACAATTTTCCAACTTCTAACTGAATCAAATGACTATATTTTAGTTTTCCCCAACTGGCCAGTTTTGTTTTGTTTTGTTGTCCTTCAACAGATTTGTTCTTTTTAATATACTTACTACAGACCAGGTGGATATTTTATTTAAGGACATAGAACTAAAATGTTAAGCCAACAGAACTATATTTTCAGCATAGAATAGCTTATTACTTTTAATTTATGACTAGTAGGAAAATATCTGTAAAACAGAATGAATACATGACTCGATTGATCCACATTTTTAAAATGAACTCAAATGACAATTAAACAGTTATGTGTACTACAGGTTTTCATCATGAAAGTGACTCTAAAGAGATGGGTTACCATGACCTCCCCTAACTTTGTTCTTAAATTAGAAATTTTCAAGTGTATTTATTTACGGTTTTATGCTTTTTTATGGTTTCACCAAAGCCAGGCATACTGGAAGTAGCTAATTTGTCTGCCCAATCCCTAAAATAGCAGTAACTGACCTAACTAAGCAGAAATGTCTACCACATCCCAATCATAGACATAACATGTTTGATACCATATATACAAATGTTTGAAGAGCATGAAAGAGAGGAAAAAGAAAAGAGAGAAGGAAGCTAAAATTTCATGGGTCCAACTCATATAAGAACTTCTTGGTGTGCCACCCTAAGAAATGTAGACATCTTCTATCAATAGTAGAGACCTATATAAGACTTCTACTAGGGAAACAAATTCACCAGATCATAATTTCTGAAAGGTAATTCATGGAGTTGTAAAGAATGGAAGTCAGTTCTTTGTAAAAAAAATTTGTGTACTGAAAGACTGCTGATTCCTAGCTGTACCCGGTTCATCTATTTTATTTTCCAGGAAATAACTAGAGTATGTACATAATTATTTATGTACATAATTAGTTACCACCTCTGCATGCCTAAATACAATTAAAATGACTAAGTCTTGGGCATCTGGGTGGCTCAGTCAGTTAAACCTCTGCCTTTGGCTCAGGTCATGATCCTGGGATCCAGTCCCCCATTGGGCTCCCTGCTTATTGGCGAATTTGCTTCTCCCTCACCTTCTTCCTCAGCCCCTTTCCCCTGCTCTTACTCATGCGTTCTCTCTCTCTCAAGGAAATAAAAATAAAATATTTAAAAGAATAAAAAATAAAATGCCTAAGTCTCCTGAGAAATTCACTTTATCTTTAAAATAGATCCAAATGGCATTTGCAACATTTGATACCATTATCTCCTCTTGCAACCATGTTGTAGCTACTTCCTATATCATCTCAAGATTAATTCTCTTTTATACAAATTTTTACACTTAGCTGATGAAGGGGTATAAAAGGTCTATATATTTTCCTAGTCAAAATTAGTAGTTAGCTCTGCTGTGTCTCAGCAAGGTTATAGTAGAACTGTCCAATCCTGGCCATGTTTGTAAATCAGCAGCACTGGAAACACACAACTGCAATAAGTTCTCAAAGAAAAGCAGTGACATTTCATCTGGTCTAGTATATTCCAATATGCCTAAAGGTTCTCTCAATAGATGTGGCATAAGAGGCTAAAAAATTTAAATGGCCTACTGTAATAACTGTATATCATAACTCATACTTTCATTTTAGAAGATAATTTTATATAATAAATAAATATCCACTCATCAAAGATATTTTGGCAATGGAAGCCTAGTGACAAGAATCATGGTAAAAGTCAGAAAAATTTCTTTGTGTGTGTATGTGTGAAAATTTATTGTCAGTCATTCTTAACTATTTAGCAATACAGATCTCATTTCAGTGCATACTTTGCTCCACTAAGTATCCATGTGTTCTCATTAAATAGTTTCAGTTAATAAAGTTTTGAAATAGACACCTTAAAGGTAATGTATCTGCTGTAATCTCTGGAATGTCTAAGTAATAATAGCTAATAATTACAACTGTGGCAGTCAGAATGTGGATAGTTCTGTGAAGTTGTTTTTTTTTTTTAATTTAGTAAAACATATATAAAATTTACCATATAATTATTTTTAAGTGTACATTTCATTGTCAGTAAGTACCTTCCAATTGTTGTGCAATCATTACCACTATCTCCAGAACCCTTTCATTATCTCCAATGGAAACTTATTAACCCATTCAGTAATAATTCCCCATTCATTCCTCCCTTCTCCCTGGCAACCACCACTCTGCCTTCTGTCTCTATGAATTTGTTTCCTTTAGGTATCTGATGTAATGATAAAATACTTATTTTTTGTGATTGGTTTATTTCACTTAGCATAATGTCTTCAAGATACTTCATGTTGTAGAATGAAGTAGAATTTCATTCATTTTTAAATCTGAATAATATTCCATTGTATGTGTAGATCACATTTTGCTTATCCATTTATTCACTAATGGGCACTTAGTTTGTTTCTATCCTTTGACATTGTAAAGAGTTCCACTGTGAACATTGCTATACCAATATCTGTTTAAGTCTTTGCTTTCAGTTCTTGTGGGTACATAACAAGAAGTGGAATTGCTGAATCATACAGTCATCTGCTGTTTATTTTTGGAACTGTCATAGTGCCTTCCACAGTGACTGCCCAATTTTATAGTCTCACCAGCAGTGCACATGGGTTCTAATTTCTTCACATCCTTCTTCACTTTTTATTTTCTGTTGCTTATAGTAACTATCTAATGATTGTGTAGTGATTTATTTTGACTGCTTTAAATTTTATGATTGATGTATTTTCCCAAGACAAAAGTAATAATATAAGTATTGAATATTTCCACAAAAAGAGCCTTTAGACATCAAATGGTTCAAAAGACTATTTTACTATGAGATATCACTCTGGGACTGTTATATCACCACTTCTTCTAACCTCATTATAATACTCTTTTGTGAAAGAAAAAGTAAAGAGAGAAACTTCATGGATTTTCTAATTCTGTTAGTATTGCTTCCAAAGAGAATATTTTACCATCAGTATTTCCCAACAGTGTTAGCACTTGTGAGATAAATGCTACAGATATTATTATAAATGATTGTATCTTTAATAGATATTTTATCTGATATGTAAGGACAAGTAATAGATACAGAAACATCAGGGGTTGGAGATGAATTAGATACATTTAGACTTCCAAGTAATAAAGAGAGTCATCTTGACAGCAACAAGAGAGTCAAAGTGTTAACTAGATGATTTCTAGGAGTGTCTTTCCTACTTAATGTAACATACTATATACTGTAAAAATCTGTGTTCTAATAATAACACATAATAACTAGGAACATATAAAATCTAGTATATATCAAAATATAGTGAGAATAAAATTTTCTGTGACTGGCGAGTAAATGTAAATTATCAGTACTTGTTTTGATAAAGAATGCTATGAAGACAATAAAACTAATATAGTTAGCATAGTAGTATCTTTAATTGAAAACATGAAAACTTAAACAGTACTACGTCAAAAGTATATATAAAGATAAAAATAGCTTATTTTAAATTTGCTTTTTAAAATTTGAGTAAGGAGGACACACAATGTTACATTGATCTCAACTGTACAACATTATGATTCAACATCTCTACATTTTATTCTATACTCACCACAATTATAATTACCATCTGTCACCATGCAGTGCTATTAAAATATCATTGACTATATTTTGTAAGCTGCACTTTTTATTTCTATGACTTATTCATCCCATAACAGAAAGCCTGTATCTCATTCCCTTTCATCCATGTTGCTCATACTGCACCCCCTTCAAAACAGATATTATATTTCTCAATGAAAGCCTCCAGGCCTGGATGATAAGAATAATACCATAGGCACATCTGGAGACACAGGAAGGAAATTCAGAAATAAGAAATCTGGAGTATATATTTTTATTGACTTTTATTAACTTTAGGGCCCTGAGATGTTCACCTTTCAATTTTTGGTTTCTAGATTTCTCAGTATCAAGCATAATCTTTTTATTATAGTAAATCTGATTTATCATTAAATTTTTTAAAAAGCCACAGTGATTTTAAATTATTAAAATCTTTCTGAATCTTGGACTATAGTTTTGAAAAGTGATTCATTTAAATAGCTCAGATATTATCCCCTTCAAAATTAAGTAAAATTTAATTAATCTATTTTGTCTACAAAGAAATGTATACATATATTTATATATAGTGAATTATAAATATAATAAAATATATAGATATATATATACATAGATACAGATATATACTCTTAAAATAAAAGCCTTTAGCTAGACATGTTAAAACATTGTGAGGCCATTTTCTCAATAAATAGGTATTTTGATAGATAATTTTACAAGAAAAATTATCGAACTTTATATGTAATTTTTTTCTTTTTGAGGATTTTTATATTTTTTTCCTGAAAAGAATATAAGTATACCATATACTTATAGAATATAACTGTTCTGTAAGTATGGTATAAGTATATAGAATACATATACCATATGGATATGTTCTATACAAAGTATTGGTCTCCTGACATTTTCTGACTCTAGACAGACTTTGACATTAAGCAAATATCTTATATGACCCTAATGGGAATTATTTTTTAAATTTTATTTATTTTAGAGAGAGAGAGAGAGAGAGAACATGCATGCATGCATGAGCAGGGGGAGGGGCAAAAGGAGAGGAAGGGTGAGAATCTCAAACAGACCCAGTGGTGAGCTCACAGCCTGGAATGGCTTGATCCCATGACCCTGAGATCATAACCAGAGCTGAAACCAAGGGTCTGATGCCCAACCAAATGAGGCACCCAGGCACCCTTTAATGGAAATTCTTTAAAAAATAGCACTTAGTAGAAAGAACAAGCAAAGATCACTTTTTTTTAAAAGATTTTATTTATTTATTTGAGAGTCAGAGAGTGAGTGAGAGAGAGCATGAATTGGGGGGAAGAGAAGAGAAAGAGGGAGAAGGAGAAGAAGACTCCTGGCTGAGGGTAGAGTCCCACACCAGGCTTGATTCCAGAGCCCTGAGATCATGACCTGAGCCAAAGTTAGATGTTTAACTGACCGAGCCACCCATGCACCAAAGGATAATTCTTTATATGTTATCCATGACTTGCATTGTCAGTCAATATAAAATAATATAGGAGAAATTCATTTCTTACCTGAAATAACTGAATATTCAGATAAAATATCTGAAACAACAATTTTCAAGACACTGAATATCAGGCAATGAAAAACATGATCCCTGAGGGACAGGACACAGACAAGTTGATCCTTATGATTTCCTAAGCTTACTGGCTTGAGTTTCCAGATGGCAGTGTTGGGATTGGGGTAGGAATCTAGTCAGAACAAGGGGAGTTCCTGATTTAAGGAGGTGGAGTTGAGATTCTAGATGAAGTTGTTTAGAATTTGTGGGATATATATCAGGTACAGTTTCATAGGGAGAACTTTGGAGATCTGCAGAGGGTCCTCTTCAGTTATTCAACAGGATATTGATCAGCACATGAGTTTGAGAAAACTACACCATGTTTAGGGAAGAACTATCAAAAAGGATTAAAAGAAATACTGTCTGGCACTCACACAAGGCTGGAATACTTCCTACATCATGGAACACTTGGCAGAGTACTCAGAATAGTCTTGTCTTAGTTGTAAAGAATAATGCGCTCTAGACTAAACACTGATTTTGTCTTGCCTAGCAAATCCTAAAATTAGGGCCTAAGAGTTTCTAACTCTTTCCAGGCATATTAAATACATCTCAGGAAAAAGCTCAAGAATGTTTGTAGGATTACAAAAATATCCAGCATCCAACAAGGTAAAATAAACATTGTTTTTTAATTCAGTATAAAATTACCACATTACCAAGAAATAGTAAAATATAATCTACAAAACATAGAAAAATCAATTAATCATGTCGGACTCCAGTAGGTTTTGTGGCCGACAGGCACGAGGAGAGCATCCAGGCCAGCCGGTAGCTCCCCTTGGGGCTGAGCGGGATGGCGAGTGTCACGAGTCCAGGCGCATTAACAAACCACACCAGACTCGGGGGATCTGTCGAAGCAGGATCTCACTTTACTGAGCGGGGTTGCAGCTTATATTGGGTAGGGGATGGGAAATGAGGTCAGCAGGGAGAGAGCCTATGGGGTTTGGTTACGTAGTCAGTAACTGGGTAGGGTGTGTTGGGCGAGAGGAGGAAATATCAGAGATATGCGGAACCGAAACCGCCACGTTGGCGCCAATACTGCCACGGTGGCGCCTTTTCTAGCTGGAAGAGAAGGCAGGCCAGCGCCATCTTTGCTGTGCCCAACAAATCAAAATAGTCTAAGAATTACTACAGATGTTAAGGTTAGCAATCAAGGATTTAAGATAGCGCTTATAACTATATGTCATATATTCAAAAAGATAACTACAGACATAGAAGATATAAATATGAAACAAGTTATGGTTCATGGAGATGAAAATTATAATGTATGTGATGAAAATCACACCAGATGGGATCAATGGCAAATAAGCAATAGAAACTGTCCAAAATAAAACACATAAAGAATAAAAAATTACTAAAAAAATGAATAGAGCTTCAACTGAATGCCAGAAATCGCGAAGCAATCAGATATATGTATAACAGGAATCCTCAAAGAAGGTAGAGTGGAGGAAGTGAAAAATTATTTGGAGAAATTATGGCTGAAAACTTAAAACTTGATATAAATTATAAAGCAATAGATCCGATAGACCAAAATATTTCCAGAATAAGACAAATTATAATAAAGTTGATCAAAGCCAGTGATAAAATCTTAAAAACAGCTTGGTGGGGGGGCAGCCATGTACATACAGAAAATTAAAATAAGTATTACAACAGGTTTCTTATTGGAAATAATTTGAGAAGAGAGTGGAGAAACATCTTTAAATCAATAGATGGTCAACCTATATACTGTAACTGAAAAAACTATATTTAAAGTAAAAAAGAAAGATTGCTCCAACTATACAGAAGCTAAAAATTCATAACTAGTAGACTCACACTATAAGAAATGTTGACATTCTTCTGCACAAGGAAAATTATGCCAAATGAAAATATGGATTTATGCAAAGAAATGAAGAGTCACAATGGTATTCTCATTCATGTCAGGGTATGACAATTACATAAGAGCCAGGAAACCAACACAAGTTTAGTTACTGATACCAATACATAAAATTTTTTATTCATAAATAAACCCAACAACCAAACATGACATTAATTTTAAGTACATTATGGTGTTAGAAGGATCAGGATGAAAGGCTGATCATCTGAGTTGATTTAAAGATAAAAAGATGTGTAAGAGAACAATAATAAAAAGAGATTTCTTAAATATTAAATATACATGACCAAATAACATAATAAAACAGGTTTAATAAATAATATAGTGGGCTGTTCCGACAAGCATTTAGTTAACTATAAGTATTAAAGGATAATCATGTATTTTTATCTCAACCAAATGAACACCGCTATGAATAAGAGTTATTTTGGGGTGTAAAAGAATATATAAAATTTACTTTTTATAAAGATTATGTTAAGAAAAACACATTTTTAAATTTTTTTAAGGATTTTATTTATTTATCTGACAGACAGAGATCACAGATAGGCAGGGAAGCAGGCAGAGAGAGAGGAAGGGAAGCAGACTCCCTGCTGAGCAGAGAGCCCAATGCAGGGCTGGATCCCAGGACCCTGGGATCATGACCCAAGCCGAAGGCAGAAGCTTTAACCTACTGAGCGACCCAGGCATCCCAAAACATATATTATTTGACGAAATACTCCACAAAGAAAAGCCATGAAAAAGAGAATGTCAGACAAAAGAAACATTGGTACCTAGTATGTGCTTTGTTTTCTTCTTTGAATGTTGTCGCACATAAGACATGAATTAATGACAAGAATACATTTATTTTTCTATTGGATCCATTCCACTATATAATTCCATGGGTAATGCTGATTTTATAAATATAACCAGTAAACACAACTACTAAAGACATAAATTTCTAGAACCAATCATCAAATCTGAGAATTTTATATGGTTTAAGAACCAATTGTGAGATGATAAAAACACACTAGTAATAAAAATTTGGATGAAGAGGTAGAGAAATTGGAAACAGAGTAAAATTGAGGGAAAATGCATTAGACATTTAAAGGAAAAAAAAGAAGAGCCACAATTTCTAGAATTGGAACATATTAAAATCCCCCCATAAAATTCCTCAATTTTTATGGCTAGGAGGCAATGAACCTCTTTTCTTAGTAAGTTCTTTCTTCTATCTCTCAGTAATACTCGTCTTTATATTGCTACGTCAGCTGAATGTAGTCTGTTACCTGTTTGGTACTCTTTTCCCATCCCTTTCCATCCCTTTTTGTAGAACTGTTTTAGGATTTTTTTTTCCCCTTAGGGATTTTAAGAACAGTCTTTAACTGGAATTTCTTGTGTTAATTTAATCATATATGCTGACTGGTAAAAGCATATGCAAGTTAAGAAAATCTCCAGTTAATTAATATTTATGGTCTTCTCTTAGTCTCCTTCCCATCTATATTCCAAGTTGATTTTTTGCCAGTTTGCTCCTGCCCTATATTTACCCAGCATCCTTAGACCAATTAGTAATGCTGGGAGAACATTCCTCACTACCATGAAATTTATAAGGTCCCTGCTTAATGCTTTTATCAGAAAATAAAAAGAAATGAATGAAAATAACCCTAGCTTCTGGTTCAAGTCTGAAGATACAGAAATTGATTCCAAAATATATTTATACATTTTTCATTTATTTTTTGTAGATTGAGGATCTGAATTGGACTTTAAAACTAGAATCACTTTAAATCTAAGTCATTTTAATTTTATTGTATAGAATTTTAAAACCATAAAGGAAACATGTTTTAATCAGGTTCCTAATTTTAAAAAAATCTGAGCAGCTGTTTAATACAGGTTGAATTCAGGAGAATTTCAGTAGGGGCTTAAAATAAGTTAATGATTCCAATTAACTCTCTAAATCTTATATGTGGATAAACACAGAATTCTGTCTAGGTAGAGAAGCATAGTCCAATTTTTAAGTGAACAGATATATTTTCTCCATAAATATTTTACTAAATGTATTTTTATTTACTGGGCATATTAGTAATGAAAATATAAATCCAAGTTACTGGAGTTCTTGAAACAAACATCTCAATGTTAGAGAAAAGTGTTTCCATTGCTTAACAGATTTTGATGGTTGCCATCATATCTTTCATGTATTATACACTATTGTTCTTTATTTAACATTCTCTGATTCAGGATCTAACTTGTTAAAGATGATTCTTCCAAAATTTTCTCAGCAGTGACCTGGTAGATTGAAACTCTAACATTGTGTCTTAGTTAATACATTTCTGATGCTCTTTGTTTAGCCCTTTCTTCAGGCATAGTTTAGGTGAGCAGTTGTTGCCCCCCACTCCCTTTGCAGTTTGAATATGTTTTACCACTGATTTATTGCATGTATGGGACTGATATGAAATATACTGTGGGTGAAAATCTTATTTTTATAGGTAATTCGTAATTTCTTTGTTATACAGTTTAAGACTTTAAGATTTAGTTTCTCATTTTGTAATTTAGGATTTTCAAAATATTATATTTATATGTGATTATTATATATAAAGGCTATCATCTTTTAACATTTCTAGAAAATGTTATGCCATTGTACCTTTGAAAAATAACTCCCCCAAATTCTCTCAATTATTCTCTGTAAGAGTTAAGCTTGCTATCATTGTAACCTCCTACTGAGTTTGGCTGCAGCTCTGTAGCCAAAAAGGGAAACAACAACAACAAAAAAAAACAAACAAGCTAAGCCAGTGTCATTCTTCACTGGGTACCTCAGTGCTGGCAGAGTCTGCTAGGCTTGACAAGACCACTTGGTCTTCCCTGTTTTCATAGTTCTATATGATCACTCTCCTGTTCTTTTGAGTGGCCCAGTTCACACAGGGCTGCTGCCCAGTTCACACAGGGCTGCTGCGCAGTTCACACAGGGCTTCCATTAAGGACTAGTGTGAGTGAATAAGATGAATATCTTCTTACCTTTGGCTTGGGTTTTATCATCTATGAATTACCAAAGTAGGGTAGCAGGTGCCATGGTTTTTTCTGAATTACTTTTGTAAGACTCTTTTGTCCTAGGCCATACATGGACACCCAAAGGTCCTGACTCAGGAAAAAAATGGTATGACAGACAATATATACTCTATAATAAACGATTATTTCTAATATGATTAAGGGTTCACATTGGGTTAAGCCTATTATGTCTGGATCCTTCTCTCAGAATGATGTAAATCCTATCTTCATATTAAAGGTCTCTTAGCCTTACATCTCCCTGATACATCAAGAAATATGTCTGAATCCCAGTGTTTGATATGTTTGTGCTTGTGTGTGTGTGTGCACATGTATATAGTATAGTCGGCTGTCTTATGATAGTCTTTAATGAAAATAAAGAGATGCTTTGATGTGGTTAAATTATAGAGATTCAATACGGCTATAAGTCTTTACCAGTCAAAAGTCTTTTAAATTCTCCTGGATTCAGAATAGAGATTACAATTAGCAGTACATTTTGGGTAATGGCATCCATAATTCCATAGTCACAGACATCCTGCCAAAATGTGGGTGGCTTGATTGGAACCATTCATTGCCTGGCTCCATCTACACCCTGCAGAGCAATTTAGCTCTTTAAATAACCATTCCCTACTGCTAAAGCAACAATGTGCCATGCAAAGTAAATCAATATATAAATCATTTGCTTATATCAACAAATCCTTAATTTGCCTCATCACAAGAAATGTCTAAGAAATCTTAATTGAGATCTTCTTATTAAGAGAGAATTTGATCTACCTTAAGATGAGAATATTCCCAAAGAAGATTTCATAAGTAGCATATGTACTAGCATTATAAAGTAGAAGTGCTAATTAAGTTTTTTATAAAAGCTGTCTTTTAATCCATTTTAGGAGGGGAAAAAAAAGACTTAAATCAGGATTTAATTTATAAGAGTTTCCTGAGGAAATCAGTCAGTGAATAATTTATTTTTCTAGTATACTCAAGGAAGTTTCAAATGGTTGTAATTTGTAATTTATGTTGGGACTTACTCATCTTGTTTTAATGTTCAGGCCTGAATTCAAATATTTAGATTTGAAATTTTGGCTGTTAATTTATTATCCATTCAAACATAAAGTCCTCAGCTGGATTTTTAAATTTTGTACTTCATTTACCCTTCGTTTTCTCATATCATAATATCAACTGACACTGTCATCTTTATATGTAAAGTAGTATGAAAGTAATAATGCACATCACTCTTTACAAAGGTAATCTTCATACTTACCAGTTTAAACTGTGCCACAAATACCATATTATAAAAATTTAATTCTTATTTAATAATGGATTTCAAAAGAAGATAACTGTATAAAAATAATGTGTAAATTATGTTTGTCAACAAGATTCAACGGATAGCATCTCTTATACAGTGTCTGAAAAAATTAAAAGTAATACAAAGGAATGGTAGAAGGAGCTCAACAAATTTAACATTATTTATCCTAAATCTTAGGTCAGAAAATATAACAGTTTTAATACCAAGGTCCAGAAATAAGTTGACTCACCCACCCAGTTACATGTAGCACTGATCAGGGCAGGCCCTTAAATATTGGACAAAAATTGCAGAGAAGCAGCAGCTCTGTAGATTAAGCCCAGTGTTTTATTTTTCGCCCAGATTTAACAACTATGTATGTTATTCCATGTGGAATGAATGAAGAAGACAAAGGTGTCATAATTGTCTTAGAGAAAAAGCCTCTTTTTTATAACCAAGGGCAGAAAAAGAGCAATTCCTCAAAAAATTTGGTTCATTAGTCATGTTTTTCTCTTTAGCAAAATAAAAATCACAATAATTACACCATAGTGTAATTTCTGTCTTTGTTATTTTGCAATCTAATTACATTAAATATTATTGAAATTCTTTTAAAAATTGGTCAAATAATCATTTCTCAAAATTTCTTCCTGTATGCCTAAAATCATTAACTTATTAAAAATAGACAACTTTAATAATGATATTATTAATAGTCAACACTTATTTTTCAAACTAGAAAATTCTTGTAGCTTACAGATAGAAACTATAATTTCTACAACAGGGACAGCATTAGCACCCACCTCAGAATGACTTCTGAGAAAGAATAGAGTTCAACCATATAAAGTACTTAAACAATGTCAACTATATAATAAAGTGCTCTTTAAGTTTTCTATAATTATTGGGGCACCTAGGTGGCTCAGTCAGGTAAGCATCCAGCTCTTGATTTCAGCTCAGGTCATGATCTTAGAGCTATGAGACTGAGTCCAAGTCGGGCCCTGTGCTGGGTGGGCATGGAGCCTGCCTAAGGTCCTCTCTCTGCCTCTCTATCTGCCCCTTCCCCCTCGCTCTCTTAAAAAAAAAGTTTCCTATAACTGCTTAAACAATAAAAACAATAATAATAATAATAGTATTACATTTGTGGGATCTATTTTAAAAATTTAATACAGGCTACTTTAATATGACATAACACTAAAGAGCATGAAAATCTTTTAAAATTATTCTGTGAACTTTCAATTATTCATTCAAAAATAATCATTAGGGAAATGTTTATATTTTTCTTAAAAAGTATTCCTACTATAAATCCATTTGCTCTTTTTGTCATAAAACTCAACGCTTTTGACAAATCCTTTTAATGACAGTCTTCTTCAGGAAACCATAAACTCCATGAAGACAGATCTTGTCCATCCCTATGACCCAGCATTATATAGTGCAAAACAAGAGGGGGTTTCTAATAATTATCTAATAATAATAAAATAATAATAATAATAATAAACGAATGTCTTACTGAAAAGAGAAGTAACATCAATTTTATTTAGGTGAATTAAGCAAAATACATCATCTGAAATAAGGCATGATCTTTTTGATGATCCTATCCATTTATATAATCTTTGGAATATAGGTGCCTGGATTAGAAATGCAAGCGCATGACCAGCCAGAGAGGAGCTGAGTACTTGACTGCAACTCCCTTCAGAGACTGCAGTGTGTTAGCTAGGTATGCCAATTCTGTTATGGGGAGTACAGCTTTCCCCCCAGAGGCCTATCAGGTAAACCTTCCTAATTGTCTATGATTAGGCCTGAAAAACCATGCATAAGTTTTTGACCAGAGTTGAACCCCTCAGCCACTAGCGCTGTATTTGAATTTGCATTCCTCTAACAACTAATAAGGCTAAATCCTTCTTTTTTTTTTTTTAAGGTTTTTATTTATTTATTTGACAGACAGATATCACAAGTAGGCAGAGAGGCAGGCAAAGAGAGAGGAAGGGAAGCAGGCTCCCTGCGGAGCAGAGAGCCTGATGTGGGGCTCAATCCCAGGACCCTGAGACCATGACCTGAGCGGAAGGCAAAGGCTTTAACACATTGAGCCACCCAGGTGCCCCTAAATCCTTCTTTATATACTTATTTGTAAAATGGATAATTCCTTTCTGAAGTCTTTATTAAAATATTTTGCTGATTTTATCATTTATCCATTATTGATTTGTGGGAAGTCTTTGTGTATTTTGGAAACATATCTTTTGTTAAACATAACATTTATTTTCTCCCACCTTTGTGGCTTGCCTGTTCATTTTCATACCTGTGTTTGTTGCTTAGCTTTTTTTTTAGAGGGGGGAAAGGAGCAGAGGGAGAGGGAGAGAGAGAATCCTAAACAGGTTCCATGACCAGTGCTGGATCTCATGACCCTGAGATAATAATCAAAGTCAAAATCAAAAGTGGGCTGAGCCACACAGGTGAACTGAGCTTTTTTTTTTTTTTTTAAATAATGATCTTTTTTCATAATTCTTAGGTTCTCTCTAGGAAATCTTGATTATTCCCAGTTTGTAAAGATATTCTACTGTGTGGTTTTACAAAAGATGTGTAGTTTTAGCTTTGAGATTAATGACAAAGATTAATCTCAAATAGTGTGGGAGATGAAATAGGAGTTTATTTTACATATGAATAGCTTGTTGTACCACAACAATTTGTTGAAAAGACTTTCTTTCTCCTCTAAATGGATTTAGTGCTAAAAAAAGAATCTAAATTAAATCTAATTAGATTCTAAATTCTAGAATTTAATTAGATTCTAAAAGAATCTAAATTAAATTAAAGAATTCTAAAAAAGAATCCATTGGCCATATAAATATGTTTATTTCTGGACACCTTATTTGTTTCAGTCGATCTACTAATCTATCATATGTCAATACCATAATATGTCTTGATTATGAAATAAAGTTGTGTGATTTTTCAAAATGTTTAAGATAATTCTTCAAAAAGCTTAAAAAAATAAAATTTCTTCAAAATTATTTGAACTATTTTTTGATTCTCTGAATTTCTATATGAATTTTAAAAATCACTTGTGTTGAGCACTGGGCATTTTATGTAAGTGATGAATCACTAAATTCTACTCCTGAATCCAATATTACACTATATGTTAACTAACTAACTATGATTTAAATTAAAAAAAAAAAAAGAATCATTTTGTCAGTTCTTCCAGAAACTTGTCAGGATTTGTACTAATTACAATAATAATTTCTGGGATAACAGATTTCATAACAATATAGAGTCTTTGAGACTATAATTTAAAACATGAATTTAATTTTAAATTAAAACATAAATTTAAGTTTTCCTTGACTTCTATCATTAAAGTTCTGTCAGTATTACTACAGAGGTCTTACACTTATTGTTACATACCTCCAAAGATGTTTTATATTATTCAGTACTTTTTTTAATGATATTTTCATCTTAGTTTTATTTTATAGTTGTTTATTATAATATACAGAAATACAATTGTATTTTAGGTAGTGATATTGTAACAAATGAACTTACCAATTTTTTTTTAAAGATTTTATCCATTTATTTGAAAGACAGAGATCACAAGTAGGCAGAGAGAGGAGAAAGCAGGCTCTCTGCTTGGCAGAGAGCCTGACACGGGGCTCGATCCCAGGAGTCTGGGATCATGACTGGAGCCAAAGGCAGAGGCTTTAACCCACTGAGCCATCCAGGTGCCCCTGAACTTACCAAATTAATCCTATTAGTATTTTTTTATATCCTAAGAATTCACATGTAGATTATTATATTTACTGTGACTAAAACTGCTTTATTTCTTCCTTTCTAAACTGTACACATTTTATTTCATTTTTTCTATTGTTGAGCTTGCTAGGATCTCAAACATAATGTTGAATAAAAAAGGATAAAAGTAAAAATGCTTACCTTATTCTCAAGCTTATGGGAAAAGCATTCATGTATTCACCAACAAGAACGCTAACTGTTAAGTATAGAATATACATAAATGATATTTATAGCATGAAGGGGTTTCCTTCTACTTCTAGTTTACTTCAAACCCATTTATAACTATTTTATATTTTATTTTTATATTTCTAAATCCCAATAAGTATTCAAACAGTTTGGCTAAACAAGAGCATATAGGATGAAGTAGAAATATGAGTAGATGAAAATAATATAGGTGGTAAAACAAAGGGTAACTACCATGGAACATTGAGTCTTCTCTTGAGAGTATATCTGTACATCCAATACGGAAAATGGAAACACTGCCATAAAATTAGTTTCTATCATCTCCCAACCAGGATTTGTATAGAATCAAATATTCTAGAATCAGATGCTCCTTACATTCTTTGGCTAACTGGTCAGTCACATTTTCTTCAAAAAATATAATGACCTAGAGTTGTTCTGATAAATAATACAAAAAGAATGTGTTTTTACAATAGAGAGAATAACATGGAATAAACATTGCTAAGAGAGTTATTTAAAATGGAGCCAGGAGAATGTAGAGGAAGTCAGGCTTATGTACATTTTCTTTCTCAAATTCTTGGACTTTTTGCTGAACTCAGCTAAAAGCCAAGACATCTGCTGTATGTTAGTTAAAGTGGACATAAGTAGACTTTCTTTTTTTTTTTTTTTAAGATTTTATTTATTTATTTTACAGAGAGAGAGAGAGAGATCACAAGTAGGCAGAGAGGCAGGCAGAGAGAGAAGGGGAAGCAGGCTCCCTGCTGAGCAGAGAGTCTGATGCGGGGCTTGATCCCAAGACCCTGAGATCATGACCTGAGCCGAAGGCAGAGGCTTAACCCACTGAGCCACCCAGGCACCCCATAAATAGACTTTCTACTTAACACTAGCTCGAGCAACCAATCACATGTAGATAGTGTAACTGTAGCTATACCAACACCAGTCAATCACCTTTTCTTAAAACATCATGTAAATCACCTCTTTCCCCTTTAAAAACTCTAGTATCCCTTGTCCTTCCAGCATGTTTTCAGTTTTTCAAATCTGTGCATCCTAGAGAGGGAGCTTGCAGTTTTGTGTTTCATTGGTTGACAGTTTACATTCTCAATTCATCCACTGACAGATAGCAACTTTTTTTTTTTAATTAATTGCTCTAGTGGTGATATTTCAGATGACACAGATCATACTCAAGGTTATCATGAAGCTGACGGTGATGGCAAATAATGATTATTAAACCACTGGACACACAGTTCTGTTGAATGCCTGTTGTAGACTAATAAAAGAATAACTACAGAACTGGGGCGCCTGGGTGGCTCAGTGGGTTAAGCCTCTGCCTTCAGCTCAGGTCATGATCCCAGGGTCCTGGGATCGAGTCCCGTATCGGGCTCTCTGCTCAGCAGGGAACCTGCTTCTCTCTCTCTCTCTCTCTCTCTCTGCCTGCCTCTCTGTCTGCTTGTGATTTCTCTCTGTCAAATAAATAAATAAAATCTTTAAAAAAAAAAAAAAGAATAACTACAGAACTTAATAGAAGGAATAAATAACTACTTAAAAGTAAAGTACATTGCCTTAAGTGGAAAAGTAGCAGCAAGATCCAAGCTACCTTCCAACCAAGATGTCTTAAGGTAAAAGTAACTGACATTTTAAAAAATCAACATAAACTTTGAGTCTGCAATGAAAAATGCTTAAGCAGTTCCTATAATTTTTCTTCACAGTATGTAAACTGCCAGCTGAATCAATCTAGTACTTTTTATTCTATTTTTTCATTTATCCCCTACTTCATTCCAAACAGGTGATTTATTACACACAGTATCTCAAGTTGAAATGATTTAAACTGGAAGAACAAGGAAGCAAAGTTAAAATAAGTTGAGTAAGATTTGTACAGTGTGTGCTCTTTTGCTGAAAGAGGTCCACTTAAACTCAATGTGAAACTTGGTAGCTAAGAGCCAAACAATTATGTAGTTCAGCGAATACACAAGATAAAACACAAGCCAGGGTTTTGTTTGTTTGTTTTGTTTTTTGTTTGCTTGTTTGTTGTTGTTGTTGTTTTAGAAAACCTTGGAAAGCATTGTGAAACCTAGTAACATCTAACAGAAAATAGTAACATAAGACAAGTTTATATAATAAAGTAAAGCTGCACTGAAACATTGAATGAATTCAATGTGATGAGATTCAACTACATAATTCTGTTTGATTTTATAAAATTTAAGCCAAGTTGAATATCTCTTTATGCCTTGGAATTTTTCTTGTGCCTGTCATATTAGAGATTTGACCACACTCAAAATCTAGTATTTGCACTTTGTCCTTAAAAAATAGCTCCTTTGTGGCAAGGGAAGCAAGGGCAAAAATGAACTATTGGGATTTCATCAAGATCAAAAGCTTTTGCACAGCAAAGGAAACAGTTAACAAAATCAAAAGACAACTGACAGAATGGGAGAAGATATTTGCAAACAACATATCAGATAAAGGACTAGTGTCCAGAATCTATAAAGAACTTAGCAAACTCAACACCCAAAGGACAAATAATCCAATCAAGAAATGGGCAGAGGACATGAACAGACATTTCTGCAAAGAAGACATCCAGATGGCCAACAGACACATGAAAAAGTGCTCCATATCACTCGGCATCAGGGAAATACAAATCAAAACCACAATGCGATATCACCTCACACCAGTCAGAATGGCTAAAATCAACAAGTCAGGAAATGACAGATGTTGGCGAGGATGTGGAGAAAGGGGAACCCTCCTACACTGTTGGTGGAAATGTAAGCTGGTGCAGCCACTCTGGAAAACAGCATGGAGGTTCCTCAAAATGTTGAAAATAGAACTGCCCTATGACCCAGCAATTGCACGACTGGGTATTTACCCTAAAGATACAAACGTAGTGATCCAAAGGGGCACGTGCACCCGAATGTTTATAGCAGCCATGTCCACAATAGCCAAACTATGGAAAGAACCTAGATGTCCATCAACAGATGAATGGATCAAGAAGATGTGGTATATATACACAATGGAATACTATGCAGCCATCAAAAGAAATGAAATCTTGCCATTTGCGACAACATGGATGGAACTAGAGCATATCATGCTTAGCGAAATAAGTCAAGCAGAGAAAGACAACTATCATATGATCTCCCTGATATGAGGAAGTGGTGATGCAACATGGGGGCTTAAGTGGGTACGAGAAGAATAAATGAAATAAAATGGGATTGGGAGGGAGACAAACCATAAGTGACTCTTAATCTCACAAAACAAACTGAGGGTTGCTGGGGGGAGGGGGTGTGGGAGAAGGGGGTGGGATTATGGACATTGGGGAGGGTATGTGCTTTGGTGAGTTCTTTGGTGAGGGTATGTGCTTTGGTGAGTGCTTTGGTGAGTGCTGTGCTTTGGTGAGTGCTGTAAACCTGGTGATTCACAGACCTGTACCCCTGGGGATAAAAATATATGTTTATAAAAAATAAAAAAAATTAAATTAAATTAAAAAAATAGCTCCTTGTATTAATGATGACAATTTTCTTCCCAGAACACCAACTGATTTGTTTTTTGACAAACACAAATCATTATTTACAAACTCTTATACATTTTTCCTCTGAGGAATTGATGTAGGATATAGTTGTTCATTCTATCTGTGATAAAAGCCATCAAAGTTGCCTGTAATTTGAAAAAAAAAATGACATCAAACTTTTGAGCTGATATGGCTATACAAAAATTGATGCTAGAATTTGTTCAGGAACGATATTTAATTGAAAGAAAATGCTCTGTGAAACTGTAAGAAGTGACAAATAATGGAGTTATTGAGTTATTTTTCAATAAAAATCTATGTTATGTTATATGGTGTGTGATCAACAATTAGCTTGATTTGTGGAAGAATCAGTAAAAAAGCTGCCTGGAAAATATTTTCTAGGATGCCCATCTTCTTTGTCATGTGAGCTAGTAATTTATTCTTTCTTATGCAATTGTCAATTTAACTGTCAATTTCTCATTCTTGAAGGATCCCAACTGATGAATTATCTTCAGCAAACTTGATTACTCAGCAATGTTGAACTTGTAAAATATAAGCAAGCTCTCTTTTCTCAAATTTGCATCCATATCATGGACTTCCCAAATTCGGTTTCTCTAAAGCATATTAACATTACTCCACTGCATATTGACCATTCATAATCCAAATGATGTAAGGCATGATACGAATGCTTCTAAGTTCTCTTCATTTTATGTATAAAGTAATGTTATTGTTGGCAATTAGAGACAGAATTAACTGAAAATTATTTGGTTATTATTGGACAGAGTGCATAGAAGTTAGTTTTGTTTAGGACACAAAGTCCTTTACCTTTCATTTTAATATTGGTGTTTTATTTTCATGCTATGCGTGAAGATGGTGTATGGAATGTTTTCAGAAGGAACTTTAAATGAAGAAACAGTAAATTTTATTTTGGCAGCACATGTTTCACCATTTCCTTTGTTAAAAAGACAAATCACTTTCAAGGTCACACTTTGTGAAAACCAAGTTAAAATTAAAATTTTCTTTGACAAATGGCAACAAATTAACTGCACAATTATTTCTTGTGAGAAAAAATGATGTATCCTAAAAAGAATTTCTCCTACAAATATTCAAACTGTATGAATAGTAAATGCTTATATTTGAATTGTGTAATCAATTTCAAAATAAAGTAATATCATATGCATTCTATATGTTTCCATACTTACAAATTTCATTTGATAAGAGGACCATGCTTCTATGAATTCCATGCAACTGACATGATGATTTAACCAACTTCTACTTGGAGATTTTACCATAGAGCAACTTGAGGTAAGATGGCAGAAATGGAAACCTAAGAAAGAAAGTGACAAATAATGGGGTCACCAGCCAGCCTGGGGAGCCACTGTTGCTGCTTTCTACTACTGCTGCCCTGCCCTTTTGGGTTCAGGCTCCCAAGGCCAGGCTATCATTGCTTCAGTGAATAATCTCAAGTGTACAAAACAGCTGGCCAAGCTATAGGCAGAACTGAGAAAACAGAACACCTCTGTGAAGATTTTTCACAGCTCAAGCTTCACTTGGACAGGGTGCAGTTTATGTGCCAACATTTCTACAATTACCTGATAGTGTGTTCCAGGGCCAGCATGGCAGAAATGCCAGAGGAAGCATAGAAGAAGAACTTTGACAGTTTTCACTTAGACTTTGAACAAAGCATCAGCTTAGCTAGAAGACTTTCTCTTGGGAAATGGTAGACACATGTGGGGATGCTGAGAATCAATTGGTTCTAGAACTCTATAAATTCTTTGTTGAAAAGATTTTGGGCCTTCTGCATATCATAGCACATGAGAGCCAAGACTAAGCTTGCAGATCTTCAGGAGTTAACTTTCAGGCCTTCCATGTAAAAGAGAAATCATGAAATATTTATCATCTAGCATAATACCCTCTAGGCCGATCATGCTGTTGCAAATAGCAAGATCTGATTCTTTTCATGGTAAGTACTATTCCATTGTGTGTGTCTCTGTATATGTGCATGGGTATATGTGTGTTTCATTTTTACCCATTAATCCATTGATGAACACTTAGGTTGCTTCCATATCTTGGCTATTATAAATAATGCTACAATAAACATAGGAGTGCTATATATTTTCAAATTACCATTCCTGTTCCTTGCTCTAGCCTCTCTAATTTTCTTGAAAGGAAAAAATAAAAGAATAGTAACAACAGCTTTCTCATCAAGGAACAGGAGTTTGAATAAATAGATAAGGAATGTTGCAGTTAGAGAAAGGAATAGGGTATGAGGGAAAAACAACAATGGAAAAGGGATGGAAACACCTATGACACAAGGCCATTAAAAAATATATACTAAAGCTGAAGTTTACAGAATGTTCATACAAACTAACACCTTACCACCACTCCTGCAAGGCTCCAGTTTAATTATGGTGGATTACACCTGAACATTTTCAAAGACAGTCTATCTCCAAGAGCAGCATATAAGAAACGCCATAAGTCAAGAAAGATGACAAAACAAAATACACTAGAGGAGTAAGTTGAAGCTTCTTGTACGGAAAGCTAACATAAATATTAGACATTTTAACAATTAAATTTATAAAGTAGCATACGTTTTTACTAAAGATTTGTGTATCTCCATTATATTACCTGATACATCTTGTCCAACCAAATATTAAAAAGCAAAAGACAATTTGGATACCTTTTATTTCTTTTTGTTGTCTGATTGCTGTTGCTAAGACTTCTAATACTGTGTTGAACAAGAGTGGTGAGAGTGGACGTCCTTGTTGTGTTCCTGATCCAATGGGAAGGCTGCAAGCTTTTTCCCATTGGGGATGATATTTGCTGTGGGTCTTTCATAGATAGATTTTATGAAGTTCAGGAATGTTCTCTCTATCCCTATACTTTGAAGCATTTTAATCAGGAACGGAAGCTGGATTTTGTCAAATGCTTTTTCTGCATCGACTGAGAGGACCATGTGGTTCTTCTCTCTTCTCATATTAATTTGTTCTATCACATTGATTGATTTGAGAATGAACCATCCTTGTAGCCCAGGCAATGAAGAAGTCAAACTCTCTCTCTTCGCAGATGACATGATTCTTTATATGGAAAACCCAAAAGACTCCACCCCCAAACTACTATAACTCACAGCAATTCAGCAATGTGGCAGGATACAAAGTCAATGTACAGAAATCAGTGGCTTTCTTATACATTAACAATGAAAATACAGAAAGGGAAATTAGAGAATCGATTCCATTTACTATAGCACCAAGAACCATAAGATACCTGGGAATAAACCTAACAAAAGAGGTAAAGGATCTGTATTCGAGGAACTACAGAACACTCATAAAAGAAATTGAAGAAGACACAAAAAGATGGAAGACCATTCCATGCTCTTGGATCAGAAGAATAAACATTGTTAAAATGTCTATACTGCCTAGAGCAATCTATACTTTTAATGCCATTCTGATCAAAATTCCACCAGTATTCTTCAAAGAGCTGGAGCAAATAATCCAAAAATTTGTATGGAACCAGCAGAGACCCCGAATCGCTAAGGAAAATGCTGAAAAACAAAAATAAAACTAGGGACATCACGCTACAAGAAGAAACTACCCGATTTCAAGCTTTACTACAAAGCTGTGATCACCAAGACAGCATATTACTGGCATAAAAACAGACACATAGACCAGTGGAACAGAGTAGAGAGCCCAGATAAGGACCCTCAACTCTATGGGCAAATAATCTTCGACAAAGCAGGAAAAAAGATACAGTGGAAAAAAGACAGTCTCTTCAATAAATGGTGCTGGGAAAACTGGGCAGCTATATGTAGAAGAATGAAACTTGAACATTCTCTTACACTGTACACAAAGATAAACTCAAAATGTATAAAAGACCTCAACGTGAGACAAGAATCCATCAGAATCCTAGAGGAGAACATAGGCAGTAATCTCTTCGATATCAGTCACAGCAACTTCTTTCAAGATATGTCTCCAAAGGCAAAGGAAACAAAAGTGAAAATAAACTTTTGGGACTTCATCAAAATCAAAAGCTTCTGCACAGGAAAGGAAGGAGTCAAGAAAACAAAGAGGCAACCCACTGAATGGGAGAAGATATTTGCAAATGACAGTACAGACAAAAGGTTGATATCCAGGATCTATAAAGAACACCTCAAACTCAACACACACAAATTAGGCAATCGTATCAAAAAATGGGCAGAAGATATGGACAGACACTTCTCCAATGAAGACATACAAGTGGCTATCAGACACATGAAAAAATGTTCATCATCACTAGCCCTCAGGGAGATTCAAATTAAAACCACATTGTGATATCACCTTACACCAGTTAGAATGGCCAAAATTAGCAAGACAGGAAACAACATGTGTTGGAGGGAATGTGGAGAAAGGGGAACCCTCTTCCACTGTTGGTGGGAATGCAAGTTGGTGCAGCCTCTTTGGAGAACAGTGTGGAGATTCCTCAAGAAATTAAAAATAAAGCTTCCCTATGACCCTGCAATTGCACTGCTGGGTATTTACCTCAAAGATAAAGATGTAGTGAAACGAAGGGCCATTTGTACCCCAATGTTTATAGCAGCAATGGCCACAGTTGCCAAACAGTGGAAAGAACCAAGATGCCCTTCAACGGACAAATGGATAAGGAAGATGTGGTCCATATACACGATGGAGTATTATGCCTCCATCAGAAAGGATGAATACCCAGCTTTTGTAGCAACATGGACGGGACTGGAAGAGATTATGCTGAGTGAAATAAGTCAAGCAGAGGGAGTCAATTATCATATGGTTTCACTTATTTGTGGGGCATAACAAATAGCATGGAGGACATGGGGAGTTGGGGAGGAGAAGGGAGTTGGGGGAAATTGGAAGGGGAGGTGAACCATGAGAGACTATGGACTTTGAAAAACAATCTGAGGGTTTTGAAGGTTTGGGGGGTGGGAGGTTGGGGTACCAGGTGGTGGGTATTATAGAGGGCATGGATTGCATGAAGCACTGGGTGTGGTGCAAAAATAATGAATACTGTTATGCTGAAAATAAGCAAAAAATAAATTTAAAAAACATATGTGAAGACTTATAAATTAAAAAAAAAAAAAAAAAAAAAAAAGCAAAAGTCAAGAAGAAACTCGATCCAGAAAGAGAAACCAAGAATCAGAACCATATTCGGACATGAAGTTGATATTGGGATTGTGAGACAAGTAACTAATAAAAATAATGTTTAATATGGTAAGGGTTCTAATGAAGAGAGAAGACAACCTACAAGAACAAGTACATAATATAAACAAAGATGAAAAGTTATAAAATAATCAAAAGAAGTGTTCACACAATTTAATTTTTTTAAAAGGCTAGAAGTAAAACACAGTAATAAAAATAAAGAATGACTTTAATAGACTCATTGGTAGATTCAACTTGGCCAACAGAAATAAATGAAGAGTAAGAAGAATCAATAGAAACTTTAAAAACTGAAATGCACACAGAAAAAAGGATTTAATAAACAACAAAAGAAAAAGAACATTCAAGAATTGCTTAACAATATCAAAAGATGTAACATACACATGTGTAGTACAAGAAGTATACATAATAGAGCAGAAGAAATATTTTAAGAAATACAGCCTAAGAGCTTTCCAAAATTAACAGCAGAAAACAAACCACTCATCAAGGAAAATCAGAGTATCAAACAGGATAAATACAAAAAACCCATACCTGGGCATGTTATTTCCAAATGCAGAAAACCAAATACAGAGAGATAATCTTAAAAAGAAGCCTGGGAAGCATGTGTGATATCCAATATACAGAGGGCAAGGATGAGAATTAGAGTGGAATCATTGCACAAACTCTGCCATCAATGAGGAGTTAAATATTTAATATGTGGATAGAAAAAGAAAAAATGCAGAATTCTATCTCCAGGAAATTACCTTTCAAAAGTGAATGTGAAATAAAGACTTCTTCATATGAATAAAAACAGTCCTGCCCTGCAAGGTATGCTCAAAGTTCTTCAGGGAAAAGGAAAGTTCTATTGAATTGACACAGGCTCTAAATAAAGGAAGAGTAGCAGAGAAAGAATAAATGAAGATAAAGTATTTTATTTTTCTTATTTTTCAACCTTCTAAAATAATTCTTTGTTAAAAAATAGTAGTACACATGCTTTGAATGATTATGGCATATGGATAAGCGAAAAAAATGAAAGCAATATCACAAAGGATGGAAAGGAGAGATGGAAGTTATAAGATACCTGCACAGGTGGATATAGTTGTAGTGGATGTAACAGTAAAGTATTACTCAAAGTCGAATTTAGATTGTTTTTAAATATATATTTTAAGCTCTAGAGCAGCCACTAAATATTTTTTAAAAACAGATATAAATGGCATATATGCTAAGGGAGGAGAGAAACGGGGTCATATTAAATATGCAGTTAAAACCAGAAAATGCAGGAAAAAAAGGAGGGTAGGGAGAAACAACAAAATGTAATGAATAAAATATACAGATATGATACATATTAATCCAAGTATAGTAATAATCTCTTCAAATAGGAATATTCTTTAAATACAACTAAAGAAGATGCCACATGAGTAAATTAAATAAGTCTGAATTATACATTATGAATAAGAAACCCACTTGATTTTTTAAAGTTTTTATTTAAATTCTGATTAGTTAACACATAGGGTAATATTAGTTTCAAGTGTACAATATAGCAATTCAACACTTTCATACAACACCCAGTTCTTATCACAATGAGTGGACATACTTTAATTCCTATCACCTATTTAACCCTTAAAGAACCCACCTCCTTTCTGGCAATCAACACTTTGTTCTCTATAGTTAAGAATCTGTTTCTCGGTTTGCCTCTCTCTTTCTCTTTGGTCCCTTTACTCATTTGTTTTTTAAATTCCATGAGGAGTGAAGTCATATGGTATTTGTCTTTCCCTAACTGACTTATTCACTTAGCATAATACTCTCTCTAGCTTCACCCATGTCATTGCAAATGGCAAGATTTCATTCTTTTTTTATGGCTAATATTCTGTTGTGTGTATATACCACCTTTTTTAATCCATTCATGAGCTGATGGACACTTCGGCTGTTTGCATAACTTGGCCGTTATAGATAATGCTGCCATAAACATCAAGGTGCATGCATCCTTTCAAATCAGTATATTTGTATTCTTTGGGTAAATACCTAGGAGTGTGGTTACTGGTTCGTAGGATAGTTCTATTTCTAACATTTTAAGGAACTTCCATACTATTTTCCAGAGTTATTCTACCAGTTTGCTTTCTCACCAACAGTGCAGGTGTGTTCCCCTTTCTTCCTATCCTTGCCAACATCTTTTGTTTCCTTAGTTGTTAAATTTAGCCACTCTGACAGATGTGAGGTGATATCCTATGGTAGTTTTGATTGGCACTTTCCGGATGATGAGTGATGTTGCGCATCTTTTGACCATCTGTATACCCTCTATTGGCCATCTCTATTGGCCGTCTGTCTATCTTCTTTGGAAGAATATCTTTTCGTGTCATCTGCCCATTTTTTAAATTGGATTATTCATTTTTGGGGTATTGAGCTTTATAAATTCTTTATATGTTTTGGATATTAATCTTTTATCAGATATATCATTTGTAAATATCTTCTCCCATTCTGTAAGTTGCCTTTTAGTTTTGTTGATTGCTTCCTTCATCGTGCAGAAGGTTTTGATTTTGACGCAATCCCCATAATTTATTTTTGCTTTTGTTTCCCTTCCCTCAGAGACATGTCTGGAAAGAAGTTGTTAAGGCTTATGTCAAAGAAATCACTGCCTGTGTTTCCTTCTAGGATTTTTATGGTTTCAGGTATCACATATAGGTCTTCAATCCATTTTGAAGTTGTTTTTATATATGATGTAAGAAAGTGGTCCAGTTTCATTCATTTGCATGTTGCTTTCCAGTTTTCCCAGTACCTTTAGTTGAAGAGATATTCTTTCTCCCATCACATATTCTTTCCTGCTTTGTCAAAGATTAGTTGACCTTATAGTTGTGGGTTCCTTTCTGGGTTTTCTATTCTGTATCATTGATCTATATCAATGTATAGATATACATTGTGCTAGTATCATACTAGCACAATGTATTTCTTGTGCTAGTATCATACTGTTCAGATTACTACAGTTTTGGAATATAACTTGAAATCCAGAATTGTGATGTATCCAGCTTTGCTTTTTATTTTCAAGATTGCTTTGGCATTCAGGTCTTTTGTTGTTCTGTACAAATTTTCGGATTGTTTGTTCTAACTTTGTAAAACACAATAGTGGTATTTTGATAGGGATTGTATCAAATGTATAGATTTCTTTGGTTATTATGGATATTTTAACAATATTTTTCTTTCAACCCAAAAGCATGGAATGTCTGTCCATTTCTTTGTGTGATCTTCAATTTCTTTCATCAATGTATTATAGTTTTCGGAGTACAGGTCTTCTGACTCTTTGATTAGGTTTATTCCTAGGAAGATTATCGGTTTTGGTGCAGTTGTAAATCATATCAATTCCTTAATTCCTCTTTTTGCTTCTTTGTTATTGTTGTATTAATGAATGAAACTGGACCACTTTCCTACACCAATACTTTGTTATTGGTGTAAATACAACAGATTTCTGTACTTTGATTTTATATCTTGTGAATTTACAGAATTTATGAGTTGTAGCAGTTTTTTGGTGGTGTCTTTCAGGTTTTTTATATATACTATCATGTCTTCTGTAAATAGTGAAAGTTTTAATTTCTCCTTTCTGATTTAGATGCCTTTTATGTCTTTGTGTTGTCTGATTGCCTTGGCTAAGGCTTCCTCTACTCTGTTAAATAAAAGTGGCCAGAGTATTCATCCTTGTCTTCTTCCTGACCTTAAAGGAAAAGGTCTCAGTTTTTGTTTGTTTGTTTGTTTGTTTTCCATTTAGGATGATATTAGTTGTGAGTTTTTCATATATTGCCTTTATTATGTTGAAGTATGTTCCCTCTAAACCTACTTTGTTGAGGGTTTTTATGAATGGATGTTGTTTTTTTCAAATGTTTTTCTGCATCTATTGAAATGATCATATGGTTCTTCTTTCTTTTATTAATGTGATGCACTATATTTATTGATTTGTTAATATTGAACCACACTTGCAACCCAGGAATAAATCCTATTTGATTATGACAAGGGATTTTTTTTAATGTATTTTTGGATTTGGAAGATACCTATTTTAAATATAAGACATAAATGAGTCAAAACTAAAGAGGCAGAAAGTATGTCATGATAATACTATTTTTTTATAATACTACTTTAAAAACGGAAATACCTTATTCAAAATGCATTAAAGTTTACTTTAAGCTTTAATGCTATAATTTCTCTATTATCACTATAGATTGCACATTCTGAAGTTATAATTATGACATAGTAAACTTTTACTGCTATAGAACCTTTGTTTTGAGGTTTTGTACATTTGAATTAAAAATTTTGGCAACTGAGTAAAAACAGTCAATATCAGTTTCAGCATATGTGTCATACTCTGAAAAATCAGGTTCCTTAATAATAGCTTCAGCTTTCATTTAAAGTCTCAAAGATACTGAATATTTCTTAAGAAGATTCTTTAAAGAATATTCAATTATTTTTAGGTTTAACTCACAGGTTAAATGTTCTACAGGTATTTTGATTATACAATGAAGATGATATTTCAAGAATATTAAGAAGGCAAAAAAAAACTATGAATAAATGTAACCCCCAAAAGCTGTGTATTCACATTCTGTTTAGATATATTTAAAGTCAGTTCTATGCTGATGAGAGATTAACTGCCTGGGGCAAGGTCTAATTTTGTTTTATTCAAATAGTGAATTAAAATGCACATCAGATAAATTCTATTTTTCAACTTTAGAAATTGGTTTCAGAAATGTTTGTGAGGAAAGAGTGAAGGACAACAAAGTAATTTTTATCAGAATTGTTTGATAATCCTTCTCTACTTTGTAATCTTTACATCTTTATTAATTTCTATCTGTTCTTGTGCAATCAGTAACAATTATATTATTAAGTTATATTGATTGAGCACTTACCACATGCTGGCTGTTGTATGAAGTGTTGAATATAGATTTTTTCATTTTAAAATTTAAGCCATAATTTACATAGAGTACAATTCACCATATTAATGTATTCACCATATTAATGTATTAAGTGTTCAGTTGTGTCAATCTTTACCAGTCTTATAGCTTCAATAAATTCAGAAGTAGAGAAGCTCATCATTCCAAAAAATTTCTCATATCTTTTTCTAATCAATCCCTCCGCTTTCTTCCAGACTCTGGCAAACATTGATCTGTTACCTGTTTCTAAAATTTGTCTTTGAAAGGATTCTATATAAATGAAATCATACAATATGTAGCTTTTTGAATCTGGATTCTTTCATTTAGCAAAATGTAATTTAAATTCATCCTGTTGTCACATACCCATAGTCCATAATCTGTTCCTTATTGTGGAAGAATTGTATTCCATTATTGAGATTTGGATGTATCATAGTTGAAGGACATGTGGTTGATTGTAAGTTTTTAGTAATATAAAGTCTCTATACACATTTACATACAGGTTTGTGTAAACATAGGTTTTTGTGCGACTTGGTCACATTTGTGGAAGTGTGATTACTAGATCATGAGTGTATGTTTAACTTTATCAGTAGCTGCTGAACTATCACAAAAGAGATGTATAATTTTGCATTTTCTTAATAATATGAGAGTTCCAATTGCTCCACATCCTTTACCAGTACTTAGTATTCCTGCATTTTAGTCATTTTAATACATGTGTTTAGTTTGCATGTCATTAATGCATAATGACGTTGAACATCTTTTAATATGATTATTTGCCATGTATATTTCTTCTCTAGTTAAGTATCAGATTAATTTTTAATTGTATTAGTTATTTACTTAATCCTGAGTTTTTAGTGTGCTTTACATAATTCTATAAACAAGTTCTTTATAAAGTAGTTCATTTACAAATATTTCCTCGCAATCTGTGCTTGATTTTGCATTTTTTAAAGGTTTTAATTTCAATAAAGTCTAATTTATCAATGTTATATTTTATGGTTCATGTTGTAATTAATCTAGTATCATGCAAATTTTCCCATATCTTCCTCCAGAAATTTTTATAGTTTGATCTCTTACCTTTAGGTCTACAATACAATTTGAATTCATTTTTAAATGTATTTATCTGTAAGTGTGTCTATATGAGTGCCTATTCAAAACACATTATCAGTACAGTTGTAGAAAGAATAAACAAAAATTTTCACATTTTCTATGGCAGAAGCAGCAAATTTCACTAATTTTTAAATTTGATGAAATATGATTTTGGATGTCTTCTGAATGTGTATTAATTAAAATAACAAAAATAATTATAAATATTATATAAATACCTAGTTGAATTCAGGAAGAATCTTCTAAATGAAAACGTGATTTCTATTAATAGTGTGTGTATCAAAGTTTAAAAAGGAGAACTACAGTGGTGCTTCTCTTATCTGAATACAGATATTGTAATTCTTAAAGAACACATTAAAAAATAGATATAAATAATAGATAAAATGTGTATCCTAAATTAAATTCTGTTTAATTGTAATTTTGAAGAAATTCACAAGGATGGTTGAACCTTTGCATAGCACATGTATTTGATGACTGAAAATGTTCTAGGTTGGATATTGTAGCTAAATATATTTATATTTTATAAATATAAATTATATTTTATATAATATTTACTTATTTTCTCATTTGAATTTATTAATATACAGGAACATAGTAGAGTAATTTACCTCAAAGAATTCCACAGAAATCATTTTGGTAAGGTTTTTGTTTCTTTTAGCTGCACATGGAATATCTCCCAACTGCCTTCTTTGTGGAAAATTATTGCCAAGTAAACATTATCTAAGTAGTATTATATAGGGAAAGTGAAAAAAAGCAGTAACAGAGGTGTATTATTAAAGAAGTATTTGATATTTGCCTTTGATGTTTTTTATTAACATACAATGTATTATTTGTTTCATAAATAATTTATTTATTACCAGTCTTATACAAGTCACAGAGCTAACCATAGCACATACCGTCCTCAATGTCCATCACCCAGTCACCCCATCCCTCCACCCTCTCCCCTCCAGCAACCCTCAGTTTGTTTCCTGAGATTAAGAGACTCTTAGGGTTTGTCTCCCTCTCCAGTTTCGTTTTGTTTTGTTTTTTGTAGGAGATTTTTCTTGCTGATCTACTTAGATCGTTACCTTTTATAAAATTTATATTTGTATATTTACAGAAAAAAACAAGTTTATGAGATTATATTTATTCTTAAGTTATCCAATGAATGAAATCATAAAATGTCTCTTTTCTTTCAGAAGATTTCAAAAGTGTTATTCTCTAACACACTTACATATCCATTATCATGATAAAGATAGATTCATATAATACCTCAGCTATCAGAATTTCTCTAGAGTGCACCAGCAGTTTTATAAATGTCAACTCCTGAGTATTACTTGTGAAAGTGCAGCAGCGCAGTAAAGCATCGAGCTGGCCTTTTGGCAATCACTGGAGTATTACATTTTAAAGGCCAGATGTACATGATTATTTTACCTGAGCCACCTTGTTGGGAGGAGAAGGGCCGAATCACTCACTTGTTGAAATTTTCCTTAGTGGTTCAAAAGTTAAAAGAAAGAAACCTGTAAATATGAAGTGAAAAATCCAGACATTGAAAGTATAAAATAAATTAATTTATCACAGGACTGTAGTTTGTACACATGAGAACTTGGTGTTAAAAGCTGAGGATGATATAAACAATTTATATTTAATTAGAGTATAAATATGATGTAGCTTTTAAAATGTTATAGAATCAATAGACAAGTCAGTTGCATCTCTATACACTGGCAACTCTGTCCCAATAACACTAAAAAGAGTAAAACAGGAATAAGTTTCACAAAGAAAACTTAAGAGTTGTACAAAGAAGATATCTAGGTAAAAAAATTTAACTAGACCTCTGCCTCAGACCACATGCAAAAAATTCCTTAAAACAGATCAAGTTTCTAAATGTAAGAGCTACTCTTAAAACTTAGGAGTAAATTTTCCGGACCTTGGATTTGACATTTTATTCGATATGACAACAAACGTAAAAGCAACACAAGAAAACATATATAAATTGTAATTATAATTACTTAGGGATGTAAAACTTTTGTGCTTGAAAGAACATTATCAAAAAAGAAAAGACTCAAATATGGAAGAAAGTTTTTGCAAATCTGATTGAGATATAGTTCCAAAGTACATAAAGAACTCTTACAACTCAACAATAAAAGGCAAAGAAATAAATAAAAAAGGGAAATAATTTAAATAGATATATATCCAAAGAAGATATGCAAATGCCAAAAACACATGGAAAGATACTTAACATCATTAGTCACTAGTCCGATAAAAATCAAAACCACAATGACATACTACTTCATATTCACCAGAATAGCTATTCTCTGTAAGGTAACTATTGTTGGCAAAGATATGGAGAAATTAAAACGCTCATATATTGGTTTTTAAGTTGTAAAATAATGTGGTTACTTTGGAAAACAATCTGGCGGTACCTCAAAATATTAAATAAGCAGTTACTTTATGATACAGGAATTCTACTACCAGATATATATTCAAGAGAATTTAAAGCATGTTCACACAAAAATGTGTACCAAAATGCCCATAGAATTGCTATTCATAATAGTCAAAAAGTGTAAACCAATTGTCACATCAACAAAATAAAATAGCTAAATAAAATACAGAGCCATACATGGGAATACTGTTTGGTAATAAGAAGAAATCAAGTACTGAGACTTGATGAATGGATACCTGGATGAGTGTTGAAAACATTCTAATTGAAAGAAGCCAGTCACAAAAGTCTGCATTATTGTGTGTTCCCAATTAATATGAAATATCCAGAATAGGGAAATTCATAAAAAAAGAAAATACATTAACAGTTGCCACAGGCTAAGAATGGGAAGCATGTGTGGGACTACTAATGGTGCTTCATTTTGAGGCTATAAAAATATTCTGAAATTAGGTAGTTAAATAAAATGTATACATTGTAGTGGTGATTGCATAACCCTATGAATATACTAAAATGCACTGAATTGTATAGTGTAAATGGGTGAATTGTACTTTTTGTGGATTATATCTTAAAGCAGTATTTGAAAATGAAAAAAATAAAGGTCTGGACAGATCCTCTTATATTTATAGGAACTATATTAAAGACTCTCCTTTTTGTAAAAAAATATTTAAAGAAAATGAAAAAAAGTATCTGACAAGTTAACTTTAGAAACAATGCAGAGGAAACAATGTGAATAATTCTATGACACGATTGTCTTGGACTCTTCAATATGTCCATGTCCTGAAATATTAAAAAATGTAGTGGAACTGTGCTCAGATTTAAAAGAGAATAAAGAAAACCACCAACAAGTGCCAAATGAAAAAAATTTCATTCAAATTAACTGTCTTACTAGCCTATTCAATTTTTTCTCAATGTTTCAAAACTTGAAAGAACTAAAAGTGAAAATATTAGTGATCTATCATTTATTGAAAAGAGGTCAAGCAAATAACAAAATATTCCACACAGATATTACATATGGTAAAAAACAATACATGCTATTCCACAAAAAATTAAAGCTACCTACCTCAGGGAAATAGAATCATTTTATATGATAATAAAAGGATTATGTTTTCTGTAGTCCCAAGGTCAAATGAAATCTGTTTATATAAGAACATAGACCATAAACAGTTACCTAAAGTCTTAAAATCAATTCAGAGATCCAACCACTGTAACTCAAGGGACATTATTATCAACAGACATTTCATTACTCTTCAGAAGATGAACGATACACTCACCTTGTGGCCAAGTCTATTCAGTCCATTTTATCTACCTGGAAATGAACAATTAAGCAGAGAATTACCAGTATACATTGCAAGCAAAAGCAGTACACTGTTTTCTTATGTGAACATTGCTATTTATGTAGTCATGTTTGCTAATTTTATCCAATACTCCCTTCTCACCAAAAATGACCACTTTTCCCTCTTCATGAATGCTTACAAACACAGTATTTGATTTCCAAGAAAATAAGGCAAGTCGAAGAGGCATTTCCTCTGTCTGAGGTAGAAACTTCAAAAAATGAAGAATAGAAGAGATGAAATATCATCCTTCCACCATAATTCCAGTTCAGATATTTACAATTTTCTACAGTTAGAAACTCTGACACTCCACAAATTAGAAATTATTTGAATATACAGCATCCATATAGGTTTGGCATAATGGTTGGAATTCTCATGTTTTTTAATTATAGTGTCAAAAGTCATTATAAAATTCTTTTTGAATTTAAATAAAATTCTTCAATTTTTAAAAAGAAAACATTTGGAAAATAGCATAACTATAGTCATAGCTATTTTAGATAACACTAATTATGCTTTTTATAGATTTCATTATGTCCTTTAAACAAAAAGTTGTCACCTAAAACTGTTGTCTAAAAGTCTGAAACTTTCTGATTCTTTTCTATTTCTTTCCTATTCACATTGCATATGTGTTCCTACTATAATGCCACACGGTGTATACACACACATGCACACATGCATATTTGTTTTCTTCAATAGCCACTAAGTAACTAATGAAAAAGTGCACTTAAGGACAATCACTCAAAACCTTTATAACCAAGACAAATATTAATAAGCTCACTATAATATTGACACGTTCAGTATATTAAAAAACCTATAGATATTGCCATGTGACTCAGAGAAGTAGATGCTGTAGCAAAAGAATATGTCATATCCTGAATCTGGTACATTTATTTTAGGAATAGTTTGGCTGAAAATATCAGAAATCCAATTAACAATAGCTTATAAATCAATATTGTTCATTTTCCTTATAAAACAAGAAAATTAAGAGGGTCACTTCTTGGCTTTGGTTCAGCTATTCAAGGACTCAGACCTCTTGAGTCTTCCTGCCTAGTATATAGTCAATTATTAATCTCTCACATTGCTTTATAAAATACTAAAAGTTCAAGTTTCTATAAATGTGACTTTTCAGTAATGTAGTTCAATTCCTCTATATTTTGCTATTTGTTTGAATATATTCATTTATCAGAAATAGGAACTATACCAAACTCCATTTCTTTTTTTTTTTTTCTTAAGATTTTATTTATTTATTTGACAGAGAGAGAGCATAAGCAGGGGGACTGACAGGCAAAGGGAGAGGGAGAAGCAAGCTTCCTGCTGAGTGGAGAGCTAGATGTGGGGTTCAATCAGGATCCTGGGATTATGACCTGAGCTAAAGGCAGATGCTTAACCGACTGAGCCACCCAGGTGTGCCACACCACCCACCCCAGCTCCATTTTCAATAATGTATTACCTTACCTAAAACTGCATAATTTGGGAGTTTGGCATAGGAGCCTGCCTATAGTCAGTCTTATATACGGCGTACAGCAGCTAGATTTTGTACTTATTATATGTTTAATCCAAACTGAGAACCTAAATATTAATGAACATTTAAAAAAATTCTCTACTTGATGATGACAGCTTTGTAATAGAGCTTGAAGTCCGGAATGGTACTGGCACAAAAACAGACACATAGAGCAATGGAACAGAATAGAGAGCCCAGAAATAGACCCTCAACTCTATGGTCAACTAATCTTCGACAAAGCAGGAAAGAATGTCCAATGGAAAAAAGACAGCCTCTTCAATAAATGGTGCTGGGAAAATTGGACAGCCACATGCAGAAAAATGAAATTGGACCATTTCCTTACACCACACACAAAAATAGACTCAAAATGGATGAAGGACCTCAATGTGCGAAAGGAATCCATCAAAATCCTTGAGGAGAACACAGGCAGCAACCTCTTCGACCTCTGCCGCAGCAACATCTTCCTAGGAACAACGCCAAAGGCAAGGGAAGCAAGGGAAAAAATGAACTATTGGGATTTCATCAAGATCAAAAGCTTTTGCACAGCAAAGGAAACAGTTAACAAAATCACAAGACAACTGACAGAATGGGAGAAGATATTTGCAAACGACATATCAGATAAAGGGCTAGTGTCCAAATCTATAAAGAACTTAGCAAACTCAACACCCAAAGAACAAATAATCCAATCAAGAAATGGGCAGAGGACATGAACAGACATTTCTGCAAAGAGGACATACAGATGGCCAACAGACACATGAAAAAGTGCTCCATATCACTCGGCATCAGGGAAATACAAATCAAAACCACAATGCGATATCACCTCACACCAGTCAGAATGGCTAAAATCAACAAGTCAGGAAATGACAGATGCTGGCGAGGATGCGGAGAAAGGGGAACCCTCCTACACTGTTGGTGGGAATGCAAGCTGGTGCAGCCACTCTGGAAAACAGCATGGAGGTTCCTCAAAATGTTGAAATAGAACTGCCCTATGACCCAGCAATTGCACTATTGGGTATTTACCCTAACGATACAAATGTAGTGATCCAAAGGGGCACATGCACCCAAATGTTTATAGCAGCAATGTCCACAATAGCCAAACTATGGAAAGAACCTAGATGTCCATCAACAGATGAATGGATCAAGAAGATGTGGTATATATACACAATGGAATACTATGCAGCCATCAAAAGAAATGAAATCTTGCCATTTGCAACAACATGGATGGAACTAGAGCGTGTCATGCTTAGTGAAATAAGTCAAGCAGAGAAAGACAACTATCATATAATCGCCCTGATATGAGGAAGTGTTGATGCAACATGGGGGCTTAAGTGGGTAGGAGAAGAATCAATGAAACAAGATGGGATTGGGAGGGAGACAAACCATAAGTGACTCTTAATCTCACAAAACAAACTGAGGGTTGCTGGGGGGAGGGGGTTTGGGAGAAGGGGGTGGGATTATGGACATTGGGGAGGGTATGTGCTTTGGTGAGTGCTGTGAAGTGTGTAAACCTGGTGATTCACAGACCTGTACCCCTGGGGATAAAAATATATGTTTATAAAAAATAAAAAATTAATTAAAAAAATTCTCTACTGCTTTCTTTTCACTGATTTTTTTCACTGATAAAAATGTGAATAGGCTCGTATATTATATTCTTTTTGTATTCTATAAAGATTTTTGTGGTTGTTTTTCCCTTTCTTTTACTCCTTTGGACTGATCCCTTACTCCATTACTTTTACCCCTTTTTCACCATTATCTTAGAGAATTTTTAACTTGCATTTATAATATGAGTAAATCTCAAACAAAATTCACATTTTCCTGGTAAATAATATAATTAGTTATCTGCTGTTACAGATATTCAAAAAGAATGGTTTTTAAAACATAACCGTCCACACACATGGGATCATTTCTGAATGGTTAAAGTGATGCTCTATCATGGATATTCACCAACTTTATGGGTTTGCAGAAGAATGTGTGAAGGTGCCAGCAGTAACAGGAGCATCACAAACATACATCCTCATCTCTGAAACAACAGTTTCTGGGAGATTTGTGTTCACTTATTAAAACAATATATGCACACATACATATACACACATAAAAACATATATAGCATGATGAAGAGAGATGGAGTTGGAGGTAGAATACCGAGAATTCAGCTGGGACTTTCCCAGTTTGGAAATATTTATATAAACTTACTTTAAACCACAACTTCTCTGTCACCTTCTTTGTTCTTTCTCTGCTCACTTCTTTCTGTGCACACCCTCTTGGCTTCACTCCACAACACGTGAACTCAAGCCCTATCTTGTCATAGTTATTCATACACACACACAAACACACATACACACCACCTAAGGGCTTAATGAGTTAGTAACCATCCTGAAGATTTCAAAGTCAATTTAGTAATAAAATATTCACATTGGATAATATTGAAAATATAGTGAAAATAAACAGCAGATCATTGAGTTAATTTCACATGATCGTAATTGTTCAGTAATTCTGTTCTGTTTTAATTTGATCATCCACCTGAGCACCAGGGCTTAAAACATAGAATTATTTTGTATAACATAGAAGTTTAATCTGGAATGTCTTCCTTACATGGTTGACTACTCTTATCACTTTGTACAGTTGTGGAATTGTTTTGATATGATTTCAAGAAGAATATTAGACTCTTTAAGCTTTCAATTAGAGTTTTCATTATTTCAAACTGCATTTTTTAAAAGATTTCTAAGCAAAGAAAATATTTTGTAATCAAATGGGATTGTACATTTGTACAGCTTATATACCATTTGAAACTAGAAGTTAACCTCTAAGAACCTCCAAATAATAAATATTAGAGATTAAGTCTATAAATTATTGATATAAGCTTCTATACTTTAAAGTAATTCCTCTACTTAACTATAATCAATTGTAGTTCTTCAGTTAAATATACATATATATATATACAATATATATTGTATATATAAATTTCAGAATTGTGTTCTTATTTTACATAAGTCAAGAAACTATTGAAGCTACCTAATTTCTTAATACATATACATATA
>NC_081569.1:91120817-91149980 GCF_022355385.1 Mustela nigripes
ATAGTTTCTTGACTTATGTAAAATAAGAACACAATTCTGAAATTTTGCTTAAGACTATTTTTAATTTGAGTTAAATTTGCTTCTTTTAGAGAATAAGATGTTTTCATGACATTCAGACTGTGAATTAATGAAGAAAAGGTGTATCCTTTAGTTTTAAATATACAATCCAGCCTGAAGATAAGAGGAAAATTAATTTTGGGTCCTTGAGTTTCTACTATGAATGTATTAACTGTCTTCCACAGGATAATACAGTGTGGCATGATACTTTAGTATTTCATTCAAATGGTAAATATTTCACTAATTATTGTAAAGAAGTGGTAGTCTATTAGAAGTGCCAGCATTAATGAGGAATTTCATATTTAAGTGGTATGGGGTAATCCATAAGAATCATTCTCTCCTTCACTTTTTTTAGTATACTTAATCACTTTTAAAGCTCATGACTTCATCTCTAGCTAACTAATTGTTCCAACCTATTTGTAGGTAGACAATTGTTAGATACATTAAAATTAAAATATCTAATTTTTACATTAAAACATTACAATCTTTATATATTAGTAAAAAGCTACTCAATTGTGTATTATTTCTGGGTCATTATATTAGTAATGTAAATATTAATTACTAAAAATTAGAATCACTATGTCAAATAATTATTTAACCTTTACGATGTAATCAAAGGATATCTTGACAATCACACAGCAAAGACTGGGTGTGGTAGCAATGGTAAAGTGACTAGTAAATTCAAGAGAGGTTTAGGCAAACTTTGGAATAAATCATATGTATCAAATTGTTTCTGTGAAATGTCTAAAAATGTCTGAAAAATGTAGTGCCTACTTATTGAGCAAACTAATAAACAGATGTTCACTTTGGTATTGTAGCATAATTCTGAAAAGTGATTAAGTATTAGCTTCTCTTATAATTATGTTAAAGTTAATATGACCAGGGCTAAAAAATGCAGCCTGTTATATACTTCCAAGCAATAATATTTAGAGTTTTTCTCAAACAGTGGTGATGTCCACAAACTTCATCATTTAAACTGTGACAAGATATTTTCTCTAAAGACAAAAATCTGATTAACTGCTCAATCTAAAATGTTTTAATGTGTTCCTATCAACAAACAGGATAAAATGCAAATGCATTAAAATGATCTACAAAGCTCTTCATGGTCTGATCCTATCTCATGCCCAGTTTCAACTCCTGTCATTTTCATAATAAAGCCTCCATGTCAGTCGTATTGAGCAGGACTCCAAATGCTTGATGAGCTCAAAGCCTGTAAGATTGGAATATATTCTGTCCCCTCTATTTATATTATTCTTCCAACACGTGTTTTTATAGCTGGAGGATACTTGTGCAATGTTCAAATTTCAGCTTAATTTCCATTCGTTCTGTGCATCTTCCCCAAATCATGATAAGAATTACTTAGGTTGCCTTCTGTCACATGAAAAGTTTATGATAACAGTGCTAATCAAATACATTACTAAACTCGAAATTTGTGAATTTACTGTGGTAAAATTTTTATATACATTATTTCAATAAATAATCATAAAAATTCAATTTAAAAGTGATGAAATTGTGTTTTCTGGATAATACAGAGATCAAACTTACAAGACTAGCATATCATATAATTAGTGCTTGATTCAGAAATTTCTGAAGTCAAATCTCTATGCTAGAAATCACCATATTGGTTTGTTTTCTTGCCAATCAGTACATATCCCCTGTACACAATTAATGTAAATATTTGTATATTTATGTGTTTCTTACATTGTATCCCTTGAAGGCAGTGTTCATTCATATTTATTTTCAGATTCTGGCAAATAGGTAAGATATTTGTGACACATTTCTATGACTTTTTTTCATTCTAAGCAAAAATATATTGAGTATTTATGTATTACTAATATCCTATCCTTTTTTCACATAAAATGCATCGGTAAGATTACCACCTTTAAAGATATATACAAACCACCATTAAAAACTACAGCTTGGACTTCTAGAATAATGGCTGTTTAAATTGCAATTTCTTACTTACAGACTGGAAGTTAGCCAAAGCGGTGGCGGGGGGAACCTCCAATTTTAGGACCTCTAAGAGAAAAGTATAGTCCTAAGATGCCAAAATATATTTAAAGCTATTAAGTGTGTCTCAACCTAAAGTAGTGATGATAGTCATAACTTTCTCCCAGTGAGAAAGTTCAGGGATGAAAAGTTCAACAGCAGCAGAATTATACTTATACCAACAATAAGGCAAAGCTCTGTCTGCTTATTATTTATAAAACTGTATCAGATAAACTATCCACCAAGAACAAAGGCTGGAACACAGAAAAAAAGTATGTCCTAAAGTCCTTTGAGAATTACAAAGGAAGGCAGCACTTAATTGGTCAAGGGGACTGAAGAGAAAGAAAACACCTGGTGTTTGTTGAGTCCTACACTGTACTAAGCCTTTTTTTCCTCTAAGTATTTTCTTATTCAAAGACAGCTGCCTAGAAGCTGAGAACTGAGCAGGAATCTGTCGCTAAAAGGCTGGCAGCTGTAAACGATTTTGGTAGGCTCATGGAACTAGAGAGACAGAAATCAGAACTGGGAGATCTCAAGCCATGCAAGGCCAAGAAGCAGAGAAGTGATCTCAACAATCAGTGTACATGTTTCCCCCTGAGACATCTGATTATTTATAAACTGCTGATAAAATGTTGAGAAGCCAAGCAGAGCTTTGATCTCCCAATAGTGGAATGGAGTATGTCAATGACTGGTAAAACTCGGGCTTTCAGTTGGAATTCCTTAAGTACTATACTACAGGAATAATGGCTAATTGGTACTAAAATATCTTACAAAGAAACTTAATTCTAAATCAGCTCAACTCTCATGCTAAATTTATTTTATCTTCCCTTACTCTGCCTAAGAACAACACACAGTGTAGAAAGACAACATGAAGCAGAGCTTTTACAAATTTTAATACAGAGTGCCTAGCATTCTATGAAAAATTATGTAGTAGGGATGCCGGGTGGCTCAGTTGGTTAAGAGGCTCCCTTCGGCTCAGGTCATGATCCTGGTGTCCTGGGATCAAGTCCCACATCGGGATCAAGTCCCTGTGTCCTGGGATCAAGTCCCACATCCTTGCTCAGCAGGGAGCCTGTTTCTCCCTCTGTCTCTGCCTGCCATTCTGTCTGCCTGTGCTCTCTCTCTGACAAATAAATAAAATCTTAAAATAAAATTATGAAGTATACATGAAGGCAGGTATAAGAGACACAAATAGAAAAAAAACTACAGATGATATAGATAATGAGGTGTTTAACATGAACTTTAAAATAATAGGATAGGGCGCATGGGTGGCTCAGTTGGTTGGGCAATTGCCTTCAACTCTAGTCATGATCCTGGAGTACTGGGATCTAGTCCCGCATCGGGCTCCCAGCTCCATGGGGAGTCTGCTTCTCCCTTTGACCTTCTCTCCTCTCATGCTCTCTCTCACTCTCTCTCTCAAATAAACAAAATCTTAAAATAAAATAAAATAATAATAGGATAGATAGCAAGATTTTCCATTTCATCTGAGAACTAGAATTTGACATATCAAATGGACATTATAAAACTAAGAAAATATGATATCTCAAAATAAGAATATAATACATAGAATAATAAGCAAATTAGGTTCAGAGAAAGAGTTCACGAACTGAAATATAGCCACTGCCAGATTGAAGCAGGAAAGGAAAAATGGATTAAAAACAAAGAAAGGAAAAAACAAGTCATATGATGCAAAAGTTAAAAAGTTTTTCATAAATGATGTAAGCCTCAGGAAAATAGGCGAAAGAGAATGGGGAAAAAAGCTATTCTTAAAGAGATAATGATCAAGGATTTTGAAACACTAAAACCGACTTCAAGATATAGATCTTGAAACATCAAGATAGATAAACAGATAGATAAACAGAAAGAACTCCTGACCTGAAAGTATCCTAGTAGGAAACCTAAAGTAAAAAATGCCAAGGCATGCAGAGAATAAAGACACATTATCTTCAAAGGAACAAAAATAAAACTGAAAGATACCTACCAAAGAAATGATTCCGTCCAGAAAGGAATGGGATGGAATATTTATGGGATTAAACAAATTAATAAATGGATAAATAAGTGACATATCTTTATCAATCCAAAGGAAAACAGGAAAGAAGTTGTCCTTTTTTTTTCTTTTTTAAAGGAGTACAATTTAGATGATTCATGTAGGACACAAATAAAAAGGTGGACACAAAATAAATTCTGTCAACTATTATACTGAAGGCAAATATAACAAGTATACATGTAAAATGATAAGATAAATAAACTGATTTAGAAAAGAAAAAACTCATGCTCACAAAAACCTATTTTTATACCCAGGAACATAATTTCAAGAGATATAGAGCAAGTTGCAAAAGGAAGAGTAAAAAGGGAAAATCCTGAAACATAGATGGTAATTTTTTGATTGTTTTTATTTATTTTTATTTTTTTATCATGTTATATTAGTCACCATACAGTACATCATTAATTTTTGATATAGTGTTCCATGATTCATTGTTTCTGTATAACATCCAGCAGCCCACGCAATATGTATTTTTAACAAATTTCTTTCAATAGGCAATAGAGAAGTAGAGATGAAATCCATGTAACATGGAACCTTCTTTATATATCCCTGAATTAAATTACTTCGGTGTGAAATAATGTGGAGAGTTCATTGGTGAAGCCACCTGTATCCAGATTTTCTATAAAATAGCTATGCCCCACACTGGGTTAGTGATTACTTAAAAATAAAATCTTAAAAAAAATTAAGTAAAATAGCATCCAATATGAAGGTTATCAATTTTTTATTCTTTTCTAACTCTTCACTTGTATCCTTAAGAATTTTTTTAATTTTATACAATAATGTTTATTGATAAGTTTTTAAGACTACCATCTCCTTTTTGATGTCTGTAGTATTTGTAGTAATATATCTTTTTAAAATTTTAAATACCAACAATTAATGTTTTTATCTGATAATTATTACTACATTTTAATAATTTCATTAATCTTTTGTCTTTATAAACTTTCAGCAGGTGCCTTGATTTTCTATTTTAAATTTTTTCTGCCTTTTTTTTTTTCTTTTAGAGTGTGTAAGGGGGAGAGTATAAGGGAGAGGGAGAGAAAGAATCTTGAGCAGGCTCCACACCCAGGGTAGAACCAGACTCTAGGCTTAATGTGGTGCTCCATCTCACAACCCTGATATCATGACCTGAGCCCATATCAAGAGTTGAATACTTAGCCAACTGAGCCACTCAGGAACACTTTCTTTTCCTTTTATTATTGTTTTCTTTTACTTTAAGTTTTTTGTCTGCCCTTTTACTAATATTATTAGAAGGAAAATTAAATCGCTGATTTTAACTTTCAGATTTTCTGCTCTTCTAACAAAGGATTATGTTTACACATTATTTATTTAACAGAGAGAGAGAGCAAGAGAGGGAACACAAGCAGGAGAGTGCGAGAGAGAGAAGCAGGCTTCCCACTGAGCAGGGTGCCTAATGCGGATTTGATCCCAGGACCCTGGTATCATGACCTGAGCCAAAGGCTGACAGCTAATGACTGCACCACCCAGGTGTCCCCATTTACACATTTCTATCTAAACACTGTTTTAGCATCTTCCCAAAGATTCTGATACATAATTTCTATACTTGTGTTTAGTTAATGACATTTCCTAATTTATGCATTAAAGTCCTCTTTGAAATATGGATTTTTTAGAACTGATTTTTTCCTATACAGTTAGGGATTTCCTTTTTATTTTTAAAAATGCGTTTCTAGGTTCATTTAATTATGGTCAGAGAACATTCTCTGAATAATTTCAAAGTTATTAGATTTATAGAAATTTCCTTTTTTGACTAGCATATAGGCATTTTGGTAATTGTTCTATATGCTTTTATAAGGAATATTTATTCTGTTGTTAGATTCAATTATATATATATGTATATACTATATCTATATAAATAACATATTTGTAAGAAAATGTAATACATATTTGTAAGAAAAATAGTTGATTTACCTACACATTGAACTTGGGTCTTTTTCTTCCTTCAACAATTTGTCATAAGGGACCACCTGTGCAACTATATGCATGACCAGAGGGAAATGTCCCAAGCAACACTAGTGGCTCTGGGCTACAAATTCATATTGCTTAATTGTGAACATGGTGATTGGGATAAAGGCAATACATGGCTCAACAAAATGAACTTTACCAATGCTGACCTTGCTGTTGTTACTGCTGTTAAGTGCATATGCTATCAAAAGCAGAGATCAGCACTGAGCCCTAGTATGGCACCATTCACTTGGGAGACTAGCGCTTCTATTGGACCTTCATCAGGCCTATTTCACCTAAAGGGGACTTAGTTCTTCATGTGCATTGACACATATTATGTATCTGGATTTGTCTCCCTTGCCTGTATTGCTCCTGTTAGCGCAGTCTATCATCATGGTAACTGCCATACTGATACCATCTGAAAAGGAGCTCATTTAACAACAAAGTAATTAAATCAATTAGCCTCTGATCTAGCTAAAATATGGCTTACTGAGGATTCTGATATGTTGGCAGAGAAAACATCCTTAAAAGAAAGAGATCTGTTTTATAAGACAGAGTACATGCTTCAAATCAGTGACCATTATCTAATGGCATCTCCCTAATAGCCAGAATATATGGCTCCACAAATCAAAGAATGAAAGTAGAAGTGGCTCCTCTCACTATTAAACTCAATTACTTATAGAAATTTTGTTTCCTATTCTAGAAAAATTCAACTCTGATGGTGTGGTGTTCTTAATCTCTGAGGTGGTAATGTTTTAATATGGGAACTGAGAATCAGTTCCATGGAATTGGAAGATGAGACTACAGGCAGAAACAGGTCATTCTACAGGTTTGAGAGACTAATTTTAGCTATCAAAAGAAGTTATGGGGGCGCCTGGGTGGCTCAGTGGGTAAAGCTACTGCCTTCAGCTCAGGTCATGATCTCAAGGTCCTGGGATCGAGCCCTGCATCTGGATCTCTTCTCAGCAGAAAGCCTGCCTCCCCGCCCCTTTCTCTGCCTGCCTCTTTCCCTACTTGTGATCTCTCTCTCTGTCAAATAAATAAATAAAATATTTTAAAAAGAGAGAAATTATGTTACTTCTACAAAATGTGAGAGGGCGAACTATTTCAGAAACTCAGGGAATTCTATGAGGCAACACAGTACCTTCATAGCCAAGAGCTATTGGAAAACTACATCTTAAAAAACAGGAATTAGGGGCTTTAGGTCACTCTCGCAAGTAAAAGAATTGACCATCTGAGGTGCTGGCTGAGAGTAGAGAAGTATAAAATAAGAAGTAGAAGGAAGTCATATGTATCAATTATATCCTATGACTAACACAAAAACAAGAACTTTAGTAATTTAGCATATTTTCTCTTTGACTATTATATGTTTGAGTTTGTCAATGCTAACCATTTAATTCTTCTCTATTCTATTTTCTTTTATAAATATATAACTCGGAGGTTTAGTCTTTAGGTAAACACAACAATTCAGTGGGATTCCAATGAATATAATGCATGATTAATATTCAACAGTAATGGCTATAATGATTGTTGGGATTGTGAATTTCCTCATATGGGAGAGATAGTGAGAACTTCTTCACTTTTTAGAAGGATGGTTTTACCTCATTGTGAAAATATGAAGATATTGTATTAATGTACAGAAGCTCAAAAGTATGTAGAGAGGTACATATAGAAGCTGAGTATACAAATAGGTGGACAGTGTCATTTACCAACTTCCTGATTCTCAAATTCAGATTCACCTTACATTGCTTGATCTGAACAAAACAAAACAAAACAAAGAATGGAACTATAAATATTTCTACTTTGCTAGCTGACAACATGTTAAATTTTATCAATAGAGAGCACTGAGGAACAACAATAGGAGACAAGATTCCCCTCCCTTGTTTGGTGTGCTTCTCTCATCAGAGAGTAAGTCCAGTTTTGTTTTGTTTGTTTTCTTCAGCCATCTGCAACTAAGAGAATGTGACACCTTAACAAAAAAGTGGTCTCCCTCAAAACACACTAAGGCAGCATTGTAGCGGAGTGACAGACTTCTCTTTTCCTCTTGCTAGTCAACCCTTCATTACCCCAATATCTTGCTTATAATAGTTGTGGTAGGTTGAATAAAGGATCCTAAAGATAGTTGCATTCTATCCCTGCAACCTGTAAATATGTTATTTTATGCATCAAAAGGGACTCAACAGATGTGATTAAGAACCTTGAGAGAGATTATCTTGGATTATTAAGGTAAGTCTTAAATGTAATCACAAACATCCTTGTAAAAGTTAGGCAAGAGATATTTGACTACAAAAGAGGATAAGATCAGGTTGTGTGACTTGGGAGACAGGTTGAAATAATGCAATCACAAATAAAGTAATCCTGATAGCCTCCAGAAGCTAAAAGAGGCAAGGAATAGGCTCTCCTCTGGATCCTCCAGAAGGAACTAGCTTTATCAGTACCTTGACTTTAGCTCAGTGAAATTGAATTCCAGAACATCCAGAACTTAAAAAGAGTATATTTCTGTCATTTAAGACACTAAGTTTGTGATAACATGTTACAGAAACAATAGGAAGTTAATATAATACTTAATATTAAACTTTTCTTTTTTTTTAAGATTTTATTTATTTATTTGACAGAGAGAGATCACAGTAGGAGAGAGGAAGGGAAGAGATCACAGAGAGAGGAAGGGAAGCAGGCCCCCTGCTGAGCAGAGAGCCCGATGTGGGACTCGATCCCAGGACACTGAGATCATGACCTGAGCCAAAGGCAGCGGCTTAACCACCTGAGCCACCCAGGCGCCCCAATATTAAACTTTTCTATTCAAATAAATGTATGGTTTCTGTCTACTGACAGGATTGTTAGAGTCTTGCAAAAATATGAGGTGTTCCTCATCTTTCTTCGTGACACGGATGGGGAAAAAATGCAATTATAGATCAGTGACTACCTCTTTCATATTGAAATTGTTAACCTGTTCCTCATAGTTGCTCATCTGGTGTAGAAGCTTCAGATACAGATACTTCTTAATTGGACTTTGTAGTATAAACTTTATATGGGAGGATCCATTTGGCTCTAGTAGATTATGAACCAGTGAATTAAATGGGGTTATAATGGGACTACCATGCTTGCATCTCTTAATAGTGTCACTGTTCTTTGCCATAAACTGTGATGTGACATTTACTATCTTGATCAGAATGAAGATCAAAATCAGAAGCTTCTATTTGACTTTCTCCTTTATACTAGTTTTAATTCCATATGTCAAGAACAAATATGAGGGTATTTTTTTCAATGTAAGATTTATTTTATTTTATTTTTATTTTTATTAACATATAATGTATTATTAGCTCCAGCGATACAGGTCTGTGAATCACCAGGTTCACACACTTAACAGCACTCACCATAAAACATATCCTCCCAATGTCCATAACCCAACCACGTTCTCCCTACCCTCCTCCCACCAGTAACCCTCAGTTTGTTTTGTGAGATTAAGAGTCTCTTGTGGTTTGTCTGCCTCTCCATCCCATCTTGTTTCACTTTTTCCTTCCCTACCCAACAAACCCACCACATTGCCTCTCAAATTCTTCATATCATGGAGATCATATGGTAATTGTCTTTCTTCGATTGAATTATTTCACTCAGCATAATACACTCTAGTTCAATGCACATCATGGCAAAAGGCAAGATTTTATTTCAATTGTGTATATATATATACATATCTGTATATATATACACACACATATATATATATCATATCATCTCCATCATTCATCTGTTGATGGACATCCAGGTTCTTTCCATAGTTTGGCTATTGTAGACATTGCTGCTACAAACATTCAGGTGCACGTGTCCCTTCGGATCACTACATTTCTATCCTTAGAGTAAATAAATATCCTGTAGTGCAAATGCTCTGTCATACGGTAACGAAATGGTCCAGTTTCATTTTTGTGCATGTGACTGTCCAGTTTTCCCAACACCATTAGTAGAAGAGACTGTCTTTTTCTCATTGGATATTCTTTGCTCCTTTGTCTAAGATTAGTTGACCATATAGCTGAGGATCAATTTCTAGTCTCTCTATTCTGTTCCATTGATCTGTGTGTCTGCTTTTGTGCCAGTCCCATACTGTCTTGATGATGACAGCTTTGTATTAGAGCTTAAAGTCTGGACTTGTGATGCCACCAACTTTGGCTTTCTTTTTCAACATTCCTCTGGGTATACAAGATCTTTTCTGGTTCCATATAAATTTAAGGTTATTTGTTCCATTTCTTTGATAAAAATGGATGGGATTTTGAAAGGGATTGCATTAAACCTGTAGATTGCTTTAGGTAGCATAGACATTTTCACCATATTTGTTCTTTCAATCCATGAGCATGGAACATTTTTCCATTTCTATTTTTGTGCCTTCCTCAATTTCTTTCATGAGTACTTTATAGTTTTCAGAGTGCAGAATTGCCTCTTTGGTTAGGTTTATTCCTAGGTATCTTATGGCTTTGGGTGCAATTGAAAATGGGACTGACTCCTTAATTTCTCTTTCTTCTGTCTTGTTGTTCATGTATAGAAATGTAACTGATTTCTGTGCATTGATTTTATACCCTGACACTTTACTGAATTCCTATACAAGTTCTAGCAGATTTGGAGTGGAGTCTTTTGGGTTTTCTACCTAAAGTATCAGATCATCTGCAAAGAGTGAGAGTTTGACCTCTTCCTTGCCAATTTGGATGCCTTCAATATCCTTATGTTGTCTGATTGCTGAGGCTAGGACTTGTAGAACTATGTTGAATAGCAGCGGTGATAATGGACATCCCTGCCTTGTTCCTCACCTTAGTGGAAAAGCTCTCAGTTTTTCCCCATTGAGAAAGATATTTGCTGTGGGTTTTTTCATAGATGACTTTGATGATATAGAGGTATGTGCCCTCTATTTCTACACTTTGAACAGTTTTGATCAAGAAAGGATGCTGTAGTTTGTCAAATGTTTTTTCAGAATCTATTGAGAGTATAATGTGATTCTTATTCTTTTATTAATGTATTGTAGCACATTGATTGATTTGTGGATGTTGAACCAACCTTACAGCCGAGGATTAAATCCTCCTTGGTTGTGGTGCATAATCCTTTTAATGTGCTATTTGCCAGTATTTTGGTGAGAATTTTTTGCATCTGTGTTCATCAACGATATTGGTCTGTAATTCCCTTTTTAGATGGGGTCTTTGTCTGGTTTTGGGATCAAGGTAATGCTGGCCTCATAAAATGAGTTTGGATTTTTTTCTTCCATTTCTATTTTTTGGAACAGTTTCAGGAGAATAGGTATTAATTCTTCTTTAAGTGTTTGGTAGAATTCCCCTGGGAAGCTGTCTGGCCCTGAGCTCTTGTTTGTTGGGAGATTTTTGATGACTGCTTCAATCTCCTTACTGGTTATGGGTCTGTTTAGTATCCTATTTCTTCCTGGTTCAGTTGTGGTAGTTTATATGTCCCTAGGAATGTGTCCATTTCTACCAGATTGTCAAATTTGCTCGCGTATAGTTGTTCATAATATGTTCTTATAATTGTTTGTAAGTCATTGGTGCTGGTTGTTATCGTACCTCTTTCATTCGTGCTTTTATTAATTTAGGTCTTTTATCTTTTCTTTTGGATAAATCTGGAAAGGGGTTTATAAATCTTATTAATTCTTTCAAAGAAGCAGCTCCTAGTTTCATTGATTTGTTCTACTGGGGTTTTTGTTTTGTTTTGTTTTGTTTTGCTTGGTTTTTTTGCTTGTTTTTTTTGCTTTGGTTTCTATTTCATTAATTTCTGCTCTGATCTTTATTATTTGTCTTCTGCTGGGTTTAGGCTTTCTTTGCTTTTCTTTCTCCAGCTCCTTTAGGTGTAGGGTTAGGTTGGGTACTTTAGACCTTTCTTGTTTCTTGAGAAAGGCTTGTATCACTATATATTTCCTCTCAGGACTGCTTTGGCTGAGTCCCACAGATTTTGAACAGTTGTGTCTTCATTATCATGTTTCCATGAATTTTTTCAAATCTTCTTTTATTTTCTGATTGACCCGTTCATTCTTTAATAGGATGTTCTTTAGCCTCCACGTATTTGGGTTCTTTCCAAATTTCCTCTTGGGGTTGAGTTCTAGCTTCAGAGCATTGTGGTCTGAAAATATGCAGGGAATGATCCCAGTTTTTTTGGAATCAGTTGAGACCTGATTTCTGACCCAAGATGCTATCTATTCTGGAGAATGTTCCATGTGCACTAGAGAAAGTGTGTATTCTTTTGCTTTGGGATGGAATATTCTGAATATATCTGTGATGTCCATCTGGTCTAGTGTGTCATTTAAGGCCTTTATTTCCTTGTTGATCTTTTGCTTGGATGATCTGTCCATTTCAGTGAGGGGAGTGTTAAAGTCCCTTACTATTATTGTATTATTGTCATTGTGTTTCTTTGATTTTGTTATTAATTGGTTTATATAGTTGGGAGCTCCCTTGTTAGGGGCATAGATATTTAAAATTGTTAGATCTTCTTGTTGGACAGATCCTTTTAGTATGATATAGTGTCCTTCCTCATATTACACTCTTTGGCTTAAAATCTGATTTATCTAATATAAGGATTGACACCCCAGCTTTCTTTTGATGTCCATTAGCCTGGTAAATTGTTTTCCACCCCATTACTTTAAATCTGGAGATGTCTTTAGGTCTAAAATGAGTTTCTTGTAGGCAGAAAATTGATATGTTTTGTTTTTGTTTTGTTTTGTTTTGTTTTATCCATTCTGATACCGTATGTCTTTTGATTGGGGCATTTAGCCCATTTACATTCAGGGTAACTATTGAAAGATGTGAATTTATTGTCATTTTGTTGCCTGTAAGTTGATTGTTACTGTTTATTGTCTCTGTTCCTTTCTGGTCAACTACTTTTAGGCTCTCTTCATTGCTTAGAGGAACCCTTTCAGTATTTCCTGTAGAGCTGGTTTTGGTGTTTGCAAATTCTTTCAGTTTTTGTTTTTCCTGGAAGCTTTTAATCTCTCCTTCTATTTTCAGTGATAGCCTAGCTGGATATAGTATTATTGGCTGCATGTTTTCCTCATTTTGTGTTTTGAATATATCATGACAGTTCTTTCTGGCCTGCCAGGTCTCTGTGGATAAGTCCACTGCCAATCTAATATTGTTACCATTGTATGTTATAGACCTGGGCTGCTTTCAGGATTTTCTCTTTGTCACTAAGATGATGGGTGTGTGAACCTATTCTCATTGATTTTGATGGGGGTTCTCTGCACCTCCTGGATTTTGATGCTTGTTCCCTTTGTCATATTAAGGAAATTCTCTACAATAATTTTCTCCAATATGCCTTCTTCTCCCCTCTCTCTTTCTTCTTCTTCTGGAACCCCAATTTTCTAATGTTTTTTTGTCTTATGGTATCACTTATCTCTCAAATTCTCCCCTCATGGTCCAGTAGTTGTTTGTCTCTCTTTTGCTCAGATTCTTTATTTTGTCATTTGGTCTTTTATATGACTAATTCTTTCTTCTGCCTCATTTATCATAGCAGTAAGAGCCTCAATTTTTTTTTTTTTTAAAGATTTTATTTATTCATTTGACAGAGAGAAATCACAAGTAGATGGAGAGGCAGGCAGAGAGAGAGAGAGAGAGAGAGAGAGCGAAGCAGGCTCCCTGCCGAGCAGAGAGCCCGATGCGGGACTCGATCCCAGGACCCTGAGATCATGACCTGAGCCGAAGGCAGCGGCTTAACCCACTGAGCCACCCAGGCGCCCCAAGAGCCTCAATTTTTATTGCACCTCATTAATAGCTTTTTTTTATTTCAACTTGGTTAGGTTTTAGTTCTTTTATTTCACCAGAAAGGGCTTTTATTTTTCCAGACACAGTTTCTCTAATATCTTCCATGCCTTTTTGAGCCTGGGTAGAACCTTGAGAATCATCATTCTGAACTCTAGATCTGACATATTACCAATGTCTGTATTGATTAGGTCCCTAGCCTTTGGTACTGCCTCTTGTTCTTTTTTTGTGGTAAGTTTTTCCCGCCTTGTCATTTTGTCCAGGTAAGACTACATGAAGAGCAAATAAAGGGTGGCAAAGACCCCAGAAAAATGTGCTTTAAACAAATCAGAAGAGACCCCAAATCGTTGGTGGGGAGAAAGGGGGTAAAAAGAAGTTCAGGAAAAAAAAATTAAAAAAAGAAAACAAGTAAAGAAAAAATTTAAAAAAGAATATATAATATATGTATATTAGACTGGTGACTAGAGCAGGGTCACCCACTTAATTTTGGGAGTATTTTGGTCCCTTAGAATAAAATACCTCCCCAAATTTTAAAGACTGAAAAACATATATAAGGATAAACACGCTGAAAGGATGGAATATGACTATAAAGATGAAAAGAAAAATAATTAATTTCTAAAAAAGGAGTTGATAAGGTAAGTTGGTTGGGAGAATAAAGAAAAAGAAAGTGGAGAGAATTTGCTCAGGCTGGAGATTAGAACAAGCCTGGTATTAGATTTGGGATGCATTTTGATCTACTAGAAGAAGTTGTACCCTAAATTTTTTAGAAGAAAAAACCTTATGTGTATACAAAAAATAAAGTTAGATACAATGAAGGATAAAATATGACTGTAATAATGAACGTTCTAAGAAGATTTTTTTATGAAAGATATTTTTAAGATAAACTAGTTTAAAAAATGTTAATAGAGGAAAGGGTAAAGTTTAAAAGAATTCAGTAGAGGAAAAAAATTTAAAAAATTTTTTAAATTAAATTTTAAAAATTTAAAAAATTCTTTAAGACTAAAGAATCATGGGGAGAAAGCCATGAATTCCATGCTTTGCTTTCTTCTCCTTTGGAATTTTGCTGTTCTCCTTGGTAAGTGAACTTGGTCTTAGCTGAATTTCTTGTTGATCTTCTGGGGGAGGGGCCTGTTGTGGTGATTCTGAATTGTCTTTGCCCGAGACAGAATTGCACCACCCTTACCAGGGGCCAGGCTAAGTAATCTGCTCGGGTTCACTTTGGGGAGCTTTCATTCCCTGAACACTTTCTGTAGAGTTTCAGAGGACGGGAATGAAAATGGCTGCCTCCCAATCCCCATCCCAGTGGAGCTGAGAGCTCGGGGCCCCACTCCTCAGTGTGCCATCAGAGAAAAGCACTCATTCACTCCCATCTCCCTGGCCTCCAGCTGTGCTCTGAGCTCACCCAGTCTGTGACCAAGCATCTCTGTCTTTGGCACACAGCTCCACCTGGAGTCTCCAAACCCCTCAGATCCCTGTCCACTTCCCGGGGGGGGGTCTCTCCAGATCTTTTGGGGGACCCCACTCACAGAACAGTGGCCTATGCCATGGATTATGGTTCAAGGTAATCCCAAGCTGAGAGCTCACTCCTTGGCTCTGTCTCTGTAGCCAGCTTCCCCACTCTGTTGCAAGCTTTGCAGCACTCAGACACCCCTGATCCTTCTGTGACCCTGCAGGATCTGAGTCCATGCTGTCCCCAAATGGGCTTCACCTTGGTTTAGCCTCTGGAGCAATGTCCCTCAGTGGAGTAGACTTTTAAAAGTCCTGATTTTGTGCTCCATTCCTCTGCTGCTTGCCAGGAGCTGGCCCCTCCCTCTGGAGGGGCCTTCCTGTCACTTTGGTTTCACTTAGCCGGTCCTACCTTTCAGAAAGTGGTCAATTTTCTGTTTCTAGAATTGTTGTTCTTCTTCTCTTTGATCTCCTGTTGGATTTGTAGGTGTTCGGAATGGTTTGATAAGCTATCTAGCTGATCTTCTGTTACCTGATGTTGTCTCAGCCTGCTACTTCTCTGCCATCTTGACTCCTCCCTCCAAGACCCTCCATTTTTTATTGTACCTCATTAATAGCTTTTTAAAAATTTCAGCTTTGTTAGATTTTAGTTGTTTTATTTCTCCAGAAAGGGCTTTTATTTCTCCAGACAGAGTTTCTTTAATATCTCCAATGTGCTTTTCCAAGCCCAGCTAGCACCTTGAGAATAGTCATTCTGAACTCTAGATCTGACATATTACCTCATTCTTTTTTTTTTTTTTTTTTTGTAGGGAGTTTTTCCACCTTGTTATTTTATCCAGATAAGAATATATGAATGAGAGAATAAAATACTAAAAGGGTGGCAAAGATCGCAGAAAATTGTGCATTAAGCAAGTTAGAAGAGACACCAAATCATGGGGAGAAGAATGGGGGTAAAAAGAAGTTCAAAAAAAATTTTAAATAACTTTAAAAAAGTTTGTTTTAAATATATATATATTAGACTGTTGAATAGAAAAGAGCCACTCAATTGATTTTTTGTGTATTTTGGTCTCTTAGAAGAAATGACCTCCCAAAATTTTAAAGAAAGAAAAACTTACATATAATATACAAAAATAAGGGTAAACACAATGAAGGGATGGAATATGACTGTAAAAATGAAAATTTAAAAAAAATTCTAAAAATTGAGTTGATAAGATAAGTTGGTTGGGAAAAGAAAGAGAAAGAAAGTGGAGAGAATTTGCTTCTCTGCATATCCTACCTTTCAGAAAGTGGTCAATTTTCTGTTTCTAGAATTGCTGCTCTTTCTTCGATCTCCTGTTGGAGATCACCTTTGTAGGTGTTCAGAATGGTTTGGTAACTATCTAACTGAACTCCTGTGACCTGTAACTGAACTCCTGTAACTGTCTAACTGAACTCCTGTGACCTGATGTCATCTCAGCCTGCTACTCCTCTAACTTCTTGACTCCTCCCCTCCCAAATATGAGGTTTTTACCAAGTAATAAATGCGTACATTCTAACTTTACAATTTCAGAGCAGGGAAATGACTAATGTGTGGGTCTATGAACTATTCCAATGTTGCAACTATCTTTTAGCCTTCATATCATATACTCTCTCTCTACAGGAGGGAGGGACATTATGATACTTTAGATCCATGGGTATTAATGTCAACTTGAATCCTATCTCCACTAATTCTCAGAATGTCAGGTTATTCTCATTTTTCTAGATAGGATTACCCAAATAAATAGCTTTAAATAATTTAAAATATCATAACCATATACAAGGACTTTTATAATGTAAATAATACCTCCTCTTCATTCAAAGGTTTGCAGGTCCATAAACTGGCTAAACCACAAAAACAATGTATGGGATGATAGCTTTATGATATGACTTAGCTGGCTAATTATCCATTTCTTGTTTCTTTTTATTTTATAAGTTAAATAATAGCCCTGTTGGCTTCCAATAAAGTAAAACTTTATTTTACTAAAGTTATCACATCTATTAACAATCTCCATAATTCTCTGAGCTCAGGCTCCTCTGTTGGCCATTTTGAACTTGAAACCCATTATAATAAATGCTCCTTCATACCTTCTGATGACTGAGCACCATCTTTTGACCTCTATTACTTCAGGATCTCATTATCCCCATTACTAAAAGGGAGCCCTGTTGTATAATAGCATCATCCCTGATCATCATCTTTGGCCCACACAAGGCAGTTACCACTGAGAGTCTCACTGTTCTTGAAGCCCCCCATTAGCATATTCCTTATCTCTTTAATAAATAGTGAGTCCTCTGTGCCCTTCCATAGGCATCTTCTAATGGTGGTTTCCAGCTATAAGTAATGTATTCATACTAATATGCCTGATTATCTAAGTCTTTTTATCTCTTCCTCTAATTCTCTTCTATTGCAGTTCTGGTATATCTGTATCTTTTAATATGGGCCACCTTTCTTCCTTCCCCAACTCCTTCTACCTTTTCATCATTTAATGTGGACCATTACAAGGTTCTCAAAAACAAAACGAAAACAAAACAAAACAAAACAAACCAGAACAGAACCAAGGGAAGACCTTCTCTCTTTCTTTCTTTCTGCCTTTTTTTTTTTTTTTCTTGGAATTGTCTCACACTATTATGGAAGTTGAAAAGTCTCAAGATCTCTACAGTCAATAAGCTGGAGACTCAGGAGAGCTGATAATATAGTTCTCTCTAATTCAAGTCTGAAGGTCTCAGAAGCAGGAGAGCCAATGGTGTAAGTTCCAGTGTGAGTTCCAGGAGAAGACTGATGAGCTAACTCAAAGAGAGTCTGGAGGTGAAAGACAGTGAATTCTTTCTTCCTCAGCCTTTTTGTTTTATTTAGGTCTTTAATAGATTGAAGGAGGCCCACTTGCATGAGTAGGGTGCAATCTGCTTTACTAGGTCTACTGATACAAATGTTAATCTCATAACGAAACACCCTTACAGAGACACCCAGAATGCTTAACATCTGGGCACCTTGTAGCTCAGTGGAATTCATACGTAAAATTAACTGTCACAGCACTGTTTTCTGAGGATATTGCCAAGGTATTAAAAAAGGGGAGTATTTCCATGCTGATACATGTTCTCTGATACAACTTTATATTTCACAGATCTGAATTAATACCTTTGACCCATGCATACTCTCTTAGATCCTGCAAGACCTTGTTGGCTAGTCCTCAGGCACTTCAAACTTGTAGTTTCTTTCTTCCCTTAGAAAGCAGAGATTTTCCCTAGTTGTGTTATGTCATGACTTGGCTTAATTAAGGGTTTTGGAGCTGGGAGGTAAGAATGTAGACTTGATTCTTGAGGGAATGTATGTGGGCTTAAGGAATGAAACTTCTGTATCATTTTCATGGAGGGCTAGCCTGTAAAAGGAAGGGAGAGAGATTTTTGTAGACTCAGAGAGTACAGAAAAACCTAGGGTTTCAAATATATTAAATGTCTTGACCCATATTTCTGTATCTCACATCTTAGGATCTCATTCTTTCCAATCCAGGCTAGGCCTTGCTGCAGGAAATTTCCCAAATAAAGAATACAAACTTTTACGGTTCTCTCATACTCAATAATTAAATCTTAGTCCATATCTTTAGCTTTCTCAGTCCCTTGAATAAAGGAGAGAAGATTTTTTAAAAACATTTTATTGATTTATTTGACAGAGAGAGAGACGGTGAGAGAAGGAAAACAAGCAGGGAGAGTGGGAAGCAGAGAAGCAGGCTTCCTGCTGATCAAGGAGCTGAATGCTGGGCTTGATCCTAGGACCTTGGGATCATGACCTGAGCTAAAAGCAGACACTTTATGACTGAAAGACCCAGGCACAGAAGGAAGAGGTTTTTTTAACATGCTTCTAAGGAAAGTCTTTAACTTTCATACTTGTTAAGTTGGTGAGTAATCACCCTCAGACTTTGGCTGCCATTGGTCAGTGGCTTTCTTTAAAGCATTGTTATAACCATTGTATGTCATATAATTTAAAAGTACTTATATTTACTTCCAAACTACTTCAAAAATGCTGAGATACAGTTCTCCTTGTGTATTTTTACTCATCAATATCTCATCTTAGTCAAACTCCAGTGAAAGTTTAAGTAATTGCACCACTACAACTTTCTTGCTACTATCAGTATTCCACCAACACCAGTTATTTGGCCCTCTTTGACAGCTGACCAACAGGTGATCTGTTCTAAAATCTAAAATAAAATTTAAGTCTGCTTCCAAGGATCACTCATGACAGCAACTGGTAATAGGTTGGGACTCCTGTGAAAGAGGCACTGAAATAAAACTTTCATGCAGATGGTATATTGGGAAATACTCTTAAAGACAACTGCAAGAGACAGAAAAACAAAATTGGTCAGAGATAGAAATTGAAATGGTAAGCAACTGCAACATAGACCTTATTCACTCTCTTGAAGGGTTCTGGAGCTGTAATAATATCCCCTCAGATATGTCCCTGATTTGAAATAATGAAGTTACATATTAGCTAGTCACTGGGTATAGGATTCCCCTGGAGAAGGGATACTTAATTAAAAGAATATTTAACATGAATAGGTGCTCAACTTTATTAGTCATAGAGTAAGTGCAATTAAACTTATAATGAGATACCAGTACACACCACAAGAATGTCTAAAATTAAAAAGCTGAGAGATCAGGTATTTTCAAGTATGTGGGACAATTAAGAAGTCATACAATGTGGATGTGAGAGTAAATTTGTAGAAGTACTTTGAAATATTATTTGACCATATTGACCAATGTTGGATAAATCACATGTACTGAATGGCTCAACAGTTCCAGTCAAAGATATATACCCAGTAAAACTATTGACATACATTTACCAGAAGACATATAATAAAATTTTCCTTGCTACACCATTTATAATAACATCAAACTTCCAGGAACCTTAAAAATATTCATTATTTGAATGGATAAATAGATACTTATATGTTCATATTATTTAAATAAATGAGAAACAATGATCTACAACCACACACATAATATGGAGGATTCTCGCAAATATTATGTTGAACAAAATAAGTGAGACATAAATGTGTGCATAAGGTATAATTCTATTTATATAAAGTACAAATAAATCTATGCTGTCACATGCAAATATATGGTCAATTAATCTTTGACAAAGCAGGAAAGACTATCCAGTGAAAAGAAAGTCTTTTCAACAAATTGTGCTGGGAAAACTGAACAGCAACATGCAAAAGAATAAAACTGGACCACTTTCTTATGCCTTACACAAAAATAAATTCAAAATGGATTAAAGACATAAATGTGAGATAGAAAGATATTAAAATCCTAGGGCGAACACAGGCAGTAGACTCTGACATCTGCCATAACAGCTTCTTTCGAGATATATCTCCTTGGGCAAAGAAAACAAAAGCAAAAATAACCACTGGGACTTAAAATAAAAAGCTTCTGCACAGTGAAGGAAACAGTCAACCAACAAAACTGAAAGGCAACCTACAGGATGGGAAAAGATATTTGCAAATTATATATCAAAGTGTTAGTATCGAACATCTATAAAGAACTTATAAAACTCAACCCTCAAACAAGTTAAAAATGGGTAGAAAATATGAATAGTATTTTTCTAAAGAAGATATGCAGATGGACAACAGACACATGAAAAGATACTCATCACTGATCATCAGTGGAATACAAATCAACTACAATGAGATCTCACTTCATACTAGTCAGAATGCCTAAAATTAACAACACAGGAAACAACAGGTGTTGGCAAGGATGAAGGGAAAGGGGAACTCTCTTACACTTTTGGTGGGAACGTAAACTGGTGCAGCCACTGTGGGACACAGTAAGGAGATTCCTAAAAAAGTTAAAAATAGAACTACCCTAGGATCCAACAATTGCATTATTACATATTTGCCCAAAGGATAAAAAATAATGATTTAAAAAAGTACATGCACCCCAATGTTCATAACAACATTATCAACAATAGCTAAATTTTGGAAAGAGTCTAAATGTCCATTGACTGATGAATGGATAAATGTATATATACATACCACCACTTCTATATATATATATATATATATATATATATATATATAATGCATATTATATATATATGCATATATCATACATATATATCATATATATGTTATATATTATGATATATCATCATATATATTATCGTATATAATATATACATATATAATATATATTATACATCTATAATGCATATTATATATATGATTGTTATATATCATATATATGATATATATTCTGTTATATAATAATATATAATAGTATGTATACTATATGTAATATATAGATATATAATACTTATATATAATGGAATATAAATCATTAAAAATGATATCTTGCCATTTGCAACAAGTGGATAGTACTAGAGATCATTATGTTAAGTGAAAAAAATCAGCCAGAGAAAGACAAACACCATATGATTTCACTTAACGTGTTTGTTAAGAAACAAAACAAATGAATATAGAAGGAAAAAAACAAAAAACAAGAAACAGACTCTTAACTGTAGAGAACAAACTGATGATTATCAGAGGGAAGGTAGATGGAGGAATGGGTGAAATAGGTGATAGGGATTAAAGAGTAGCCTTGTGTGATGAGCACTGGGTATTATATGTTAATTATTGAATCACTAAATGCTATGCCTGAAACTAATATTACACTGTATGTTAACTAACTGGAATTAAAAAAAATTAAAGATTTTATTTCTTTATTTGTCAGAGAGAGGGAGAGAACAAGCAGAGGGAGATGCAGGTTTACCACTGAGCAGGGATCCTGACTTGGGCTGATTCCCAGAACCCTGGGATCATGACCTGAGCCAAAGGCAGATGCTTAACCAACTGAGCCACCCAGGCATTTCAACTGACTGGAATTTAAATGAGGTAGTGTATGGAGATTAACATAACATAAAAAATAAAATAAATAAATAAATAAATAAAGCAAACAAAACAAATATATGCATTTAGAATACAGAAAGAAAAATTAGTGCCTTTGAAAGATGTGAAAAGATCTATAACCTCAATAGTAATAGTACAAATAAAAGTTAAAATGACACTATGACACTATTTTTTACTTACCAATTTGGTAAAAATACCAGCTTGATAATACCATGAATTATGTAGGGAATATATTAGTTAAAAAAATGGAAATTTGTACCATCCTTAAAGAGTAAGATTTGACCATAATGTATGAAAATGTTTTCTTTGACCAAGGTGCATAAATATCACTCGTAGAGCTCCTTAAATACAGATGTTGAGTTGTACTATAGAAATCTGGATTCAGCAATTCTGGGATGGAGAGTAATCATTTTCATATTGTCAAGAATCATGCAAGGGTAATTCACAAAGCCAAAGTATTCCCCACTCCCATGATTTCACTTGCAGGATAAAGGTGAAAGCATTTTGCATTAGGTATGGTCAAGCTTTGGACTTGTCTCATTATTCAAATCAGACAGTAAGAACTATTAATGGGTTTTATGGAAGAATAAAAGTTTAGGTAAGATAATTTTTAAAAGTATCTCCATTCTTATAAATTACACAATAGCATCATCCCATGTGAAAGTGGTAGTCTTGTCTAGAGAACTGAGATACACAGTAGTGCCTGGAGAAATGACAAATAATTATCCTGAAATAAAACATATTAATTATATTTTTATGTATCTGTACTACACATGAGCCTCTAAATGTGTGTGATAAATTGGGATTTTTTTAAAGCAGTGAGTACTCATTTCTAGAAATACTAAGTTATTATTTCTATCCCACCACAAATGTACATTATATTTCTAAGAGTCTTGAGATCAAAGGGAACATGACCAATGAGAATTAAATAACACTTCAAAACAGACTATATTTCAAGCAACACCAACTGATAAGAATAAATAGCCACTAAAAACAAATAGTATTAAAAGAGGAATTGTCAAATTTATATTCACCTAGTTGGTTTAAATCCTAAACTTCCACTGGAGCCCATATTACATGAGTTCTTCAGAATATTATAGTCATCATTTCATTAATACTGAAGTACAATATCTTCAGCCCTTTTAGAACATTCTATTAGAGATAGAGAACCCTTCTTTCACATTACACACACAGACTTTAATAAAATTGGTTTCTCCCAGAACTATTATGCACCATGCTCTGTTTTCACAAAATTCTACATCTCCATTTTGGTCTCACTTCTCAAAAATTCATCATCTTCCCAGTTTTAATTTTTGTCTCCTTCTGCTTTACTTAATAAATTTAATTTGTGTTCACTATTCCTGTTTGGAATAAAAAACTCCAGAGGATTAAAGCATTGCATAATACAGGCTCCAACTTAAAACTGAATATTACACATCTATGTCTTAAAAGTTCTTACCATGAAGACCTTTCAACTGGCTGTTTATGGCCAACTATTGCAACAGCCTATCACTTTCTCTTTGTCTCTTACAGACTATTTATCATCTTCCCTGGCCCCACTCCCTGCTCCAAATACCTCATAAGATCCTTTCTGTTTCCTCTCTCATGCATTTAGGGTTGAACTCTCATAGATTTTATATTTAATAGAGTTTCACTTCCTTCCCTAAGCCCCAAACTCTTTCTTGACTTACCTAAACATTGTAAAACCATTAAGATGGTCTTCTAAACAAAGGAAAATCTACTGGAGACCATTTTTATTAAGCTCTAAGAGATTCTAATTTCTAGCCTTTTATTTACTCTAGCCCCAAATGAACCATAAGGCAGGGCTTCAATCCATACTTACCAAGATAAATTCATAAGCTATGTGGAAATTTTATTTTTTGCCTTGTAAATGTAGGCCTGATCCTAAGTAAGGTTATTTAGGGTAATCAGTTCTATTCCAAAGGTCTTCAAATGTTAACTTATCACAAATGTCTTCACCAAATTTCTTTCATTGCAGGGGTTGGAATCCTTACCATGACTGTTATATCTCTTAAAGGTACTCTATAAAATATAAAATGTTCCCTATGAGAGTTTAAACTTAAACCACTATCACTTTCCAAACTAAAACATTCTAAGACCAACCTAGAAAGGATGGAGAAATAAAGGGAATATGGCCTTACTTTATAATCAATTGACTCTACTTATATATACATCAGTAGATCCTTTAAGAAGAAAGTATACTTATGGTTGCATACAACCTGGGCAGACATTTAAATGAATGGTAGCCAAAGCACATTAGTATGAGGACAGCCCAAAAAAACCCAAAACCAAAACCAAAAACACAACAACAACAAAATAAACCAATAAGCCAAAAGCAAAATATAGCCATTCAGGACTCCTGCTAATTTCTATGAATTGAGAAAGATAATTCAGATCTTACAGCATTGTAAGAAAAAAATCAGATTTTTCATCATCTGAATATTAGATCATATGCTGAACCACACAAAGGAAAGGCTTTTTCTCTTTCTGTTCTTACCTTTATCTTTACTTATGAGATTATAAACATAGCCCAGATCCTTTTAAATTTTTTTAATTTTTTTAAAAGATCTTATTTATTTATTTGAAAGAGAGAAAGATCACAAGTAGGCAGAGAGAGAGGGGAAGCAGGCTCCCTGCTGAGCAGAAAGCCCTATCTGGGGCTCGATCCCAGGACCCTGAGATCATGACCTGAGTTGAAGGTAGAGGCTTAACCCACTGAGCCTCCCAGTTTCCCCTCCCAGATATTTTATATCTTAATGTGTTTTTCCTTAAAGTGTTCTCTTTGTTATATCCTCAGTGTCACTATTACTTTTCAGGACATATATGTGATTTTAAATAAATAGTTTGGTTTTAATTGGTTAACTGATCATTTAGGAGGATGTTGGAAAGATTTTCTCCCATTATGCTCATGAAGATTTAATTTGTTGCATATGAGACTATTTCTTTCTCTAACATTTTAGAGGACATTGAAAATATTTTCACAAAATAAACATTGGAAAGAAGTTGAAGAAAAAACAAACAAACAAACTTTCTTAAATGTAAATAATTGTCCTGGGCAGCCTCTTTCAAGCAATTTTAGTAGATTTTAATAGATCATTTTTAACTCCAGTTTGTCTCATTAGTGCAAAATTATTTAAAAGTTTAAATATAACCATTTGTCTTTGCTGGTGTCATTATCATTGTCACCATGTCATGGAATTTAACTTTTAATATCACTGTATTTTATTTCTATTTTATTTTTCACTTTCTTCCTTTATATTTCCATTTTTCCATTGATTTATTTTACCTTGTTCTTGTTTAATTCAGTAGGTCTATAAAACACATTCTGCTTTTATTTCTTTTTTTTATGCTTATACCGTGAATTTTTTTAAATTTTTAAATTTTTTATTTTTTATAAACATATAATATATTTTTATCCCCAGGGGTACAGGTCTGTGAATCTCCAGGTTTACATACTTCACAGCACTCACCAAAGCACATACCCTCCCCAATGTCCATAACCCCCCCCCCCCCCCCCCCCTCCCCCCCCCCCCAGCAACCCTCAGTTTGTTTTGTGAGATTAAGAGTCAATTATGGTTTGTCTCCCTCCAAATCCCATCTTGTTTCATTTATTCTTCTCCTACCCACTTAAGCCCCCATGTTGCATCACCACTTCCTCATATCAGGGAGATCATATGATAGTTGTCTTTCTCTGCTTGACTTATTTCACTAAGCATGATACGCTCTAGTTCCATCCACGTTGTCGCAAATGGCAAGATTTCATTTCTTTTGAGGGCTGCGTAGTATTCAATTGTGTATATATACCACCTCTACTTTATCCATTGATCTGTTGATGGACATCTAGGTTCTTTCCATAGTTTGGCTATTGTGGACATTGCTGCTATAAACATTCGGGTGCACGTGCCCCTTTGGCTCACTATGTTTGTATCGTTAGGGGAAATACCCATTAGTGCAATTGCTGGGTCATAGGGCAGTTCCATTTTCAACATTTTGAGGAATCTCCATGTTGTTTTCCAGAGTGGCTACACCAGCTTGCATTCCCACCAACAGTGTAGGAGGGTTCCCCTTTCTCCACATCCTTGCCAGCATCTGTCATTTCCTGACTTGTTAATTTTAGCCATTTTGACTGGTGTGAGGTGATATCTCATTGTGATTTTGATTTGTATTTCCCTGATGCTGAGTGATGTGGAGCACTTTTTCATGTGTCTCTTGGCCATCTGGATGTCTTCTTTGCAGAAATATCTATTCATGTCATCTGCCCATTTCTTGATTGTATTATTTGTTCTTTGGGTGTTGAGTTTGCTAAGTTCTTTATAGATTTGGACACTAGCCCTTTATCTGATATGTCGTTTGCAAATATCTTCTCCCATTCTGTCAGTTGTCCTTTGATTTTGTTAACTGTTTCCTTTGCTGTGCAAAAGCTTTTGATCTTGATGAAATCCCAATAGTTCATTTTTCCCTTGCTTCCCTTGCCTTTGGTGATGTTCCTAGGAAGATGTTGCTGCGGCTGAGGTCGAAGAGGTTGCTGCCTGTGTTCTCCTCAAGGATTTTGATGGATTCAATTCGCACATTGAGGTCCTTCATCCATTTTGAGTTATTTTTATGTGTAGTGTAAGAAAATGGTCCAATTTTATTTTTCTGCACTTGGCTGTCCAATTTTCCCATCACCATTTATTAAAGAGGCTATCTTTTTTCCATTGGACATTCTTTCCTGCTTTGTCAAAGATTAGTTGACCATAGAGTTGAGGGTCTATTTCTGGGCTCTTTACTGTGTTCCATTGATCTATGTGTCTGTTTTTGTGCCAGTACCATGCTGTCTTGATGATAACAGCTTTGTAATAGAGCTTGAAGTCCGGAATTGTGATGCCACCAACATTGGCTTTCTTTTTCAATATCCCTTTGGCTATTCGAGGTCTTTTCTGGTTCCATATAAATTTTAAAATTATTTGTTCCATTTCTTTGGAAAAGATGGATGGTACTTTGATAGGAATTGCATTAAATGTGTAGATTGCTTTAGGTAGCATAGACATTTTCACAATATTTATTCTTCCAATCCAGAAGCATGGAACATTTTTCCATTTCTTTGTGTCTTCCTCAATTTCTTTCATGAGTACTTTATAGTTTTCTGAGTATAGATTCTGCGCCTCTTTGGTTAGGTTTATTCCTAGTTATCTTATGGTTTTGGGTGCCATTGAAAATGGGATTGACTCCTCAATTTCTCTTTCTTCTGTCTGGTTGTTGGTGTAGGGAAATGCAACTGATTTCTGTGCATTGATTTTATGTCCTGGCACTTTACAGAATTCCTGTACAAGTTCTAGCAATTTTGGAGTGGAGTCTTTTGGGTTTTCCACATATAGTATCATATCATCTGCGAAGAATGATACTTTGACTTCTTTGCCGATTTGGATACCTTTAATTTCCTTTTGTTGTCTGATTGCTGGGGCTAGGACTTCTAGTACTGTGTTGAATCGCAGTGGGGACAATGGACATCCCTGCCTTGTTCCTGACCTTAGCGGAAAAGCTTTCAGTTTTTCTCCATTGAGAGTGATATTTGTAGTGGGTTTTTCATAGATGGCTTTGTCAAATTTGTTGGCGTACAGTTGCTCATAGTATGTTCTTCTAATTGTCTGTATTTCTTTGGTGTTAGTTGTGATCTCTCCTCTTTCATTCATATTTTAATAATTTGGGTCCTTTCTCTTTTCTTTTTGATAAGTCTGGCCAGGGATTTATCTATCTTATTAATTCTTTCAAAGAACCAGCTCTTAGTTTCATTGATTTGTTCTACTGTTTTTTTGGTTTCTATTTCATTGATTTCTGCTCTCATCTTTATGATTTCTCTTCTACTGCTGGGTTTAGGATTTCTTTCTTGTTATTTCTCTAGCTCCTTTAGGTGTAGGGTTAGGTTTTGTACTTGAGACCTTTCTTGTTTCTTGAGAAAGGCTTGTACAGCTATATATTTTCCTCTCAGGACTGCCTTTATTGTGTCCCACAGATTTTGAACCATTGTGTTTTCATTATCATTTGTTTCCATGATTTTTTTCAATTCTTCTTTTCAATTCTTTGACCCATTTATTCTTTAGAGGATGCTGTTTAGTTTCCATGTATTTGGGTTCTTTCCAAATTTCCTTCTGTGATTGAGTTCTAGCTTCAGAGCATTGTGGTCTGAAAATATGCAGGGAATGGTCCCAATCTTTTTATACCAATTGAGACCTGGTTTAGGACCGAGGATGTGATCTATTCTGGAGAATGTTCCAGGTGCACTAGAGAAGAATGTGTATTCTGTTGCTTTGGGATGAAATGTTCTGAATATATCTGTGATGTCCATCTGGTCCAGTGTGTCGTTTAAGGCCTTTATTTCCTTGCTGATCTTTTGCTTGGATGATCTGTCCATTTCAGTGAGGGGAGTGTTAAAGTCCCCTACTATTATTGTATTATTGTTGATGTGTTTCTTTGATTTTGTTATTAATTGGTTTATATAGTTGGCTGCTCAACTTTGGAGGCATAGACATTTAAAATTGTTAGATCTTCTTTTTGGACAGACCCTTTGAGTATGATATAGTGTCCTTCCTCATCTCTTATTATAGTATTTGGCTTCAAATCTAATTGATCTGATATAAGGATTGCCACTCCTGCTTTCTTCTGATGTCCATTAGCATGGTAAATTCTTTTCCACCCTTTCACTTTAAATCTGGAGGTGTCTTTGTGCTTAAAACGTGTCTCTTGTAGGCAACATATAGATGGATTTTGTTTTTTTATCTATTCTGATACCCTGTGTCTTTTGACAGGGGCATTTAGCCCATTAACATTCAGGGTAACTATTGAGAGATATGAATTTAGTGCCATTGTATTGCCTGTAAGGCGACTTTTACTGTATATTGTTTCTGTTTTTTTCTGATCTACCACTTGTAGGCTCTCTCTTTGCTTAGAGGACCCCTTTCAATATTTCCTGTAGAGCTGGTTTGGTGTTTGCAAATTCTTTCAGTTTTTGTTTGTCCTGAAA
>NC_081569.1:91150080-91150741 GCF_022355385.1 Mustela nigripes
GTAGAGCTGGTTTGGTGTTTGCAAATTCTTTCAGTTTTTGTTTGTCCTGGAAGCTTTTAATCTCTCCTTCTATTTTCAATGATAGCCTAGCTGGATATAGTATTCTTGGCTGCATGTTTTTCTCATTTAGTGCTCTGAGTATATTATGCCAGCTCTTTGTGCCCTGCCAGGTCTCTGTGGATATGTCTGCTGCCAATCTGATATTTTTACCATTGTATGTTACAGACTTCTTTTCCCGGGCTGCTTTCAGGATTTTCTCTTTGACACTAAGGCTTGTAAATTTTACTATTAGGTGACAGGGTGTGGGCCTATTCCTATTGATTTTGAGGGGCATTTTTGAATCTCCTGGATTTTGATGCTTCTTCCCTTTGCCATATTGGGAATATTCTCCCCAATAATTCTCTCCAATATACCCTCTGGTCCCCTGTCTCTTTCTTCTTCTTCTGGAATCCCAATTATTCTAATGTTGTTTCATCTTATGGTGTCACTTATCTCTCGAATTCTCTCCTCATGGTCCAGTAGCTGTTTGTCCCTCTTTTGCTCAGCTTCTTTATTCTCTGTTATTTGGTCTTCTATATGGCTAATTCTTTCTTCTGCCTCATCTATACTAGTATTGAGAGCCTCCATTTTTAATTGCACCTCATTAATAGCTTTTTTGATT
>NC_081569.1:91151141-91260697 GCF_022355385.1 Mustela nigripes
AGAAAAGAAAAAAAATGAAAAAGAAAAAAAATTAAATTAACTGCAAGACTAAGGAATCATAGGGAGAAAGCCATGAGTTCCATGGTTTGCTTTCTCCTCCTCTGGAATTCTGCTGCTCTCCTTGGTATTGAAACTGCACTCCTTGGTAGGTGAACTTGGTCTTGGCTGGATTTCTTGTTGAACTTCTGGTGAAGGGGCCTGTTGTATTGATTCTCAAGTGTCTTTGCCCCAGGTGGAATTCACCTCCCTAACCAGGGGTCAGGCTGAGTAATCCGCTCGGGTTTGCTTTCAGGAGCTTTTGTTCCCTGAGCGCTTTCTGTAGAGTTCCGGAGGACGGGAATACAAATGGCGGCCTGCTGGTCTCTGGCCTGTAGGAGCTGAGAGCCTGGTGCCCCTCTCCTCAGTGCGCCCTCAGAGATCAGCGCCCAGTAACTCCCATCTGCCTGACCCCTGGCCGCGCTCTGAGCTCACCGAGCCTGCGACCGGTTCAAGGTGAACCCGAGTTGTGAGCTCACTGTTGGCTCTGTCTCTGTAGCCTGCTTCCCCGTTCTAATACCTGTAAGCTCTGCGACACTCAGACACCCCCGATCCTTCTGTGACCCTGTAGGACCTGAGGTCACGCTGACTCCACATGGGCTTCACCCCGGTTTACCTCTGGAGTGATGTCCCTCAGTGGAACAGACTTTTAAGTCCTGATTTTGTGCTCCTGTTGCTCTGCTGCTTGCTGGGAGCCGGCCCTTCCCCCCAGGGTCTATCTTCCCGTCACTTTGGATTCACTTCTCCGCCAGTCCTACCTTTCAGAAAGTGGTTGTTTTTCTGTTTCTAGAATTGCTGTACTTCTTCTCTTCGATCTGCTGATGGATTTGTAGGTGTTTGCAATCTTTAGATAAGCTATCTAGCTGATCTCCTGCTAGCTGAAGTAGTCTCAGCCTGCTACTTCTCCGCCATCTTGACTCCTCCCTGCTTTTATTTCTTTTTGAGTTACTTTTATTGCTTCCCACTTGAGATTTCTTTCTTTTCTTTTAGTTAAAAGAATACTTATCAACGTTTTTCTGTTTCTTCCCAATATAATGTTTTCTATATAAACATTTTTAACCTGTTTCTGTAGTATGATTTCAGAACTTGATATTAAAATTTATTACTCAAAGGCTTGTTATAAACTATTCTGAAACAACAACAACAAAAAAATTAAACGTTTTTTTTTCTTTGTGATTTATATGTAATAGCTAAACTGATTCCTATTCTGTAAGGTTTAGGTTACAGATTATGCACTTGTTTTCTGTGTGTATGTCTTGTTTTGTTTACCACTAGGTAGGCTTGGGTTCAATCAGATTTTATATAATTCTGTCTTTATTAGAATTTTTCTTACCAGCAGTTTTAAAAAGGTAATCCACTGAGACCTTATTTATTGTTAGCAAGAGAAATATAAAAAAATTCTACTAAAAAATAAAGAATAATGAAGATTATGCTGAGTGAAATAAGTCAAGCAGAGAGAGTCAATTATTATATGGTTTCACTTATTTGTAGAGCATAACAAATAGCATGGAGGACAAGGGGAGTTAGAGAGAACAAGGGAGTTGGGGGAAATTGGAAGGGAAGGTGAATCATGAGAGACTATGGACTCTGAAAAACAATCTGAGGGGTTTGAAGTGGTGGGGGGGTGGGAGGTTGGAGTACCAGCTGGTGGGTATTATAGAGGTATTATAAATCCACGGATTGCATGGAGCACTGGGTGTGGTGAAAAAATAATGAATACTGTTATGCTGAAAATAAATAAATTTAATTAATAAAAAAAGAGAATAATGAAGACATTGTCTTAGTCTTATTTTAGATTGGATATCTATGAATTTTAGAGGCATGCCTATTGAGTTTATTCCACATTCAACTATTTGTTCAGCTATTACTAAAATATTTTTTAAGGACCATTTATTTGAGAGTGAGTGTGTGTGTGTGTGTGTGTGTGTGTGTGTGTGTGTGTGTGTGTGTTTGTGTGTGCAGGAGGGAGAGGGAGAGAGACTCTGAAGCAGACTCTCTTCTGAGTGTAGAGCCTAATGCAGGGCTCAATCTAACAACCTTGAGCTCATGACCTGAGCCTAAACCAAGAGTCAGATGCTTAACTAACTGAGCCTCCCAGATGCCCACTAAAACTTTTTTCCCCCATTTGTAAATCATTTTGACCTGTCTTTGAATGATTCTCAGTTTTCTTTGTTCTTTCTTTTTTTGTTGGTGTTTTCCCATTAGGGGGTTCTGTACCTCATTCAGTGTAGTAGCTTCTACTGTGTTTCAGGTTAACTTTGTTCTCTCTGTTGAGCTTAATATTTTATAGTTTAAGGTACAAATTAATTACACATCGTTCAAAGTACAATCTTCGAGGAAGATAAAAACAAAATAGGTGATGAAAAGGTATCAAATATTTCTTTCATTTGTGAATGTGAAAACTACTGAAGTGGTAAAACTGGTTCAATGAACATTTGAGAAATAACATTTATTGAATTAAAGAATGTTAGAGTGATTTTATTTATAAGATAAACTCATATAAATTAAACCATAAACATTGTAATTATCTTTTCTACTGGAGAAAAATCTATAAGTTAACATCTAACCTCATGGAGACTGAGCCTTAATAAATATGTTTCAAGTAAAACAGATACGTATTACTTAGAGGATTAATATAAAGATAAATATAAGTATCAACATCTAACCTCATGGAAACTGGACCTTAATAAATATAAATATCAAGTAAAACAGATATGCATCACTTGGAAGATTAAAATATCTTCTAGTATGATTATTAGACAATGCTACTGTATGGCATTCAAAAGACAGACAACCATCTTTTGCCCATATGTGTAATGTTTGAAAACTTTTTGCAACCTCTTTCCTCTCTAGATTCTAGACCAACTGAGAGGATATAGGAATATGAAATAAATTAGCTATATTAGCCAAAGCCAATAATGATTCTTGTTCTCTTCTCACTCTTGTCACAAAATACTTAAACTCACTCAGAGACAACAGCCTAGCTGGATAGCTACAGGCTTTTCCCCAAATGACAAGACTTGCTGTGGTGGTGTTAACATGGAGGAGACAAATACTTGGAACCTTGAGATAGAGAGGGTCTATGTATGTCTCAGTTATAGGTATGCAGCAATGTTTCTCTCCCTCAGGCCAGTGCAGAGCAAGATTTCCCATCCTTGATTCACTGATTTACTAATGAGAAGTGTTGGGTAAAGAGAGTGAAGAAATGGGGGAAATGTTCTAAGGGGAGATCTATTCAAATATTATAGGCCAAACCATAATAAAACATAATCATCAGGGTTATCTTTTCTCCTACATAAAAACTGCAATATCACATCTAATTTTACAAAGACTGGACCTTTATAATAAATAATAAACAGCAAACAAAGCAGGAATATACTCTCAGATATTTAAAATCTCTCTGATTCCTCTTACAAGTCACATATTCTTCTCTCTTAATATGCACAGGATTTTCCTCTTATGGGTTTCTACCTCCACACTGAAGATAATCTATTTTAACTTCATAAGGATGATTCTAAACCTCCTGCTATATTATGACCCCGTCCCATACCCCTAACATTAAGGCCAAAAGTCTTATCCAGCTCCTCATTCTGTTATTTTTTTTCTTATTTCTCATTCTGTCTTAATATTATCACTTTTTACTATTTGGTAATGAAGAAATAAAGTACACTTTTTGGAAGAATGTCATTAGGTAATATGATAAAGGCAAAAAGAAAGAAAGAAGGAAAGAAAGAGAAAGAAAGAAATTTCTGTGTAAACATTTTTTTTTTTTTACTTTAACCTCTTACTAGATCCAAGAAATAGGCTTGAATGGTTTGAGTTTAGGTAGTATATACAATGAGACTGAAGTAAAAAAAAAATGAATTAATCAAGAATATCTATAAAAATTATTGATATAAACAGTGAATAACAGTGAAGGATCTGAGATTTTATTATGACTTCATGCTAATAATTTAGTTTTCCATGGTTCATGGATGCTGATAGAAGACATTAAGACTCCTGGGTGAGAAGAGAACAGTTTATTAGCATAGCAATATCACTAGCCAGAGGATCATAATGTTGGTTCTTCCTGCTTCTATCCCCACAAGCAATGGAAAGAGGTTCATGAGAAACCTGGAAACTTAGTGGGTTTCATTATAGGACAGGAACTATGAGCTTAAAAAACTCGAAACATTTTAAAATGGATATTAAGCATGTATGTCCTTTGCATCAAAGATATACTGTCTTTCTTTCAAGTCTGTAATTAAATCTGTCCTTACCCTACCTTCACACACACTATCACTTTCTCCAAAATTGTTTGCTAAACAGACATTCTTAAAGACATATTCAGAACAGATACAGAGTCTTTGCTTGCCAGATGTGCAGAAATGCAAGAAGATATCCATGGAGACTCATTTTCTAACAATACATACTCCTCAGTCTAAAATCATCTTGCCTTCTAGTATATTTTCTATAAGTCTGCCAATATATCAGTGCTCTGACAAATCTGATTAATAAAGGCTGAGAGGAAGTCCCTGCAGTCTCGCTGAGGCCAACATTGAAGTATTGACATTAATAATGCTCCCAAGAGGACAGGCCCTATTAGCTGAAAAAAAAAATTATAAATCACCAGAGAGTTACTATATAATGCTATTATGCCTTCTCCTATGTTGGCTTTTCCTCTGAGATCAAGGCATTAATTAATTAATTAATCCAGGGTAAGCTGGATTTCCTAGTGATTGTTCAGACTCTACCTTGTCCACAGGGAGAAAGTCAAGGACAGTTCTATCATCCAAAATAATAATGACCAGTGAGTTGATGTTTACCTGAATGTCTTATCAGGGCAGAGGTGATGTCACTGATCATTTTTGCTAAAGTCAGGAACAAATTTCAAATTACAGTTTCTAATTAGATGACTCTATTTATAAGGATAACTGGCTACTGCTTGTAAATAAATAAGTTATGTATCCTTCTAGGGAGTTTCTCTATGTGAGTAAGTAAGTGAGTAAGTAAGTAAAATTGTACACTCAATTTGAAGACATCACCAGGCTTCTGAAGGCTATGTAATCTGGTAGTATGTCCTTAAACACTTGCAGCTCTCTTAAAATCCCCCTAAAGTGCAAGCACTATATTTGAGAAAGGGTCAAGTTAATGCCTAGCTTCTACACAGTAAGTACAATTTGGGGTATGTTGGAGGCCACAGCACGGTTGGAGTCGTGGATCAAATCAGGCCCTGACTTGTGTCCCCTTTAAAGTCCAGACGCCTTGATAAGGGGTAAGGGCAGGAAAGTTGAGTAACACTGAGAAAGGGTCTGTGCTATGTGTCGTGCACTCGCCTACGTGACTTCCCAATGTTCTCCCTACATAAGAGAACAATGTGGTCAGGGTCATAAATTCTTAGTTGGTCCTCGTTGTTCCTGTACTTCCCATAATCCACTCCCTGGTTGATTGTAACTTCTTGTTACAATCAGCTAATGGCATTAGCTGTGATCACCTGGCATCATGAGATTTCTTTGTAGTTAATGTAAAACTTGTTATAGGAACTTGCGGTTATCTGACTAGATACAGATGTATTTCTCCTTCTATTGTGGTCTGCCTTATAAATGCTTGTAAGATGTAGAATAAAATCAGCACTGTTGGACATCCGCCGCGGTGGACCTCCTGCCCCCACCTCTCTGCTTCTCAAGTTCTTTTCTTCATCCTCTTACCCTCATATTCCTGGTCGATATGGCCGGCATGACAAGTGTTATACCTAGAATAAAGTATTGCTTGTAAATGTTGGGGCTTTCCATGTAGGACTTGCATCAGTCTGTGTACACCAATGCATTTCCCCACATGCAAAACAGCCAGGTATCTGGAAAGTACAGACAACATTAATATCCCCACTGGTCCTGGCTCTCCTAGATGTTTGGGTTATTACTCTTCCTTCAGCAATATAAATCAGAGTTTCCCATTATGGTAATTAAAAATTCACTACTTTTCCAATCATACTCTACTTGAATAGACTTTTTTTTTTTTTTAAAATCCAGAAGCATTCTGTGTTTGAGGAAGGAAAGTTTTAGAAAATTTACAGAAAAATAATGTGCCCCCTACCTTGGTCTATGTATGCCAATGAGCCATTATGAGGTGACTCACTAAGCGGTGTACTCTACCAAGTGGTCATTATCCTTCCTGTATAGGGCTATATAATTCCAACAAAGGGACTGAGATAACTGCAAAACAGAATTAGGTTTGAATCTAGGATCCTTTTTGACCAGACTGTTACCAAGAAGATTATACCATTCAGATAAAATTGAGTGGCAAATAGAATAAAACAATGATCATGCAAAAAAATAGAGTAGAATCTCAAATTTTCAAAATGGGCCTATGTAACTTCATACCCTTACATCCTGATCATTATCTAGGAATTGGTCAAGAAGTGATCCCTTTTTTAGGACAGCTGTGTTTAGTGACCCAACTGCTGTACTAATGGGAGGAAGTGAGGGAGGTACAGTGGGGAAACTTATTGCATCAAATTTTCAGGAGGCCATTCTTTTTTTTTTTTAATTTATTATTTTTTATAAACATACATTTTTATACCAAGGGGTACAGGTCTGTGAATCACCAGGTTTACACACTTCATAGCACTCACCGAAGCACATACCCTCCCCAATGTCCATAATCCCACCCCCTTCTCCCAACCCCCCTCCCCCCAGCAACCCTCAGTTTGTTTTGTGAGATTAAGAGTCATTTATGGTTTGTCTCCCTCCCAATCCCATCTTGTTTCATTTTCAGGAGGCCATTCTAATACTCAACAATATCAGAAGCTTATAGATGGTATGAAACATGGAAAGTCTATCAAATACCTTGATTTTCAGCCCAGTAATGGGTAGTATTTGTTATGAAAGTCACACTGAGAGCAGACTAAAGATTGTCTGGAAAGCTGGAAACAACACAGTCTAGTTTCAAGAACCAACAATATTTGGCTAGAATCAACTAAGTGGACTATAACAGCAATACCATAACTTGAACAAATATCAAGAGCATTATGCCCCTTTGATAAACCCAAGACTGGTTTAAAGTTTTAATGTAGTCTATCAGGAACAGGTAGCATGCCCAGTATGTTGTGGCTTCCTTCACCACAAGAGAAAAAAAAAAAGCTAAGTTTGACATTATTCATAAGACTTTCATACAATTGAAGCCTCTGAATTTGAAACAGGGCCCTTTATTTAATGTCCACTTTATGACAACGGATGTGTAGCCAAATCTGTTTGATGATGGTTTCAGGCAGAAATACTTGCAGTCTGCTGTGTACAGACTCAGTCAGCAGCTCAAGTCCAGATGGCCTTATCACAGAATGGTCCTATACCAGGTCTCTATATGAGTGACCCAAATGATTAAATCAACAGCTGTGATTTGCCTCCCCAGTGTGTGGCCCCAAACAAGAGTATATTTAATATGCTAATCTATAGTTTTCCACGTGGCACACTAAGCCATTGGTAATAACTTGAGAATTAATAAAATTAAACAAGGTTCATCAAAGAACATTGACCAGAGCAATGATCTCTGGAGTTTTGCTCAATGAGCAGAGCATTTACATCCATTTTTAAGTTCTGTAAGGCTGACACTGAGTTTGAATTGCCATATCAGTACAATGGATATCATCTCGTTTCAGCTTAGTTGAACCATCACTAGGTCAAGATCAAGCACTTGGAATATCTGTGTCTGGAAGAGCTCAATGAGCAGCCAGCTTTGCTTCAGATGTCAAAGTGAGGGATAAAGATATACTAAAAGATAGTTGCAATTTTATTTACTTTCTCATGTATAGCCAAGATAGCTGCCATTTCCTTCACACATAACATTTATTTTCTACAAGCAAGACTTACTGGCTTGTGGACCGGAATATTCTGCCCATCCAGGGTAAATCTTAGTATTAGTAATTTTAATAACCAGAGGCTGATTACCAGATTAACAATGAAGGTTTCCCTATGTAGAGGAGAAATAGTAAAAAATGGGACACTTTTGAACCTACTTCTTAATACTCAGGAAGCAAACCTTTACTTATCCATATTAACAATAGTGTATATGATCATTTACTGTCCAGTGGACTATACTATTTAGCCAATATGTTCACTACTAATTTACAAAGACTTAAATCATGTTAATTGTCCGGGTTAACATCTTTCTTCTTTCTTATTCTTTCAGAAAACCTCCAATTAACAGCTAACATGTTAGTCTGCCACAGTAGCATGGATGCTGGTAGAACAAGAATCCTGGGTCACAGACCAATGAATTTATTACTCATAGCTGTAGCAATAGAGAGAATTTCAGCATTTTCCTGTAATAGTTTCCCAAGTCTCAGATCAGATTTTAAGTTTGAATATAGTTGACATGCAAATTTCCATTAGTTTCTAGTGACATCATTATGATTCATCTTCTGTATATCTTATGCTATGTTTGCTACAAGTGTAGTTACCATCTGTCACTATATAATACTCTTATAGAATCATTGACTATATTCCCTATGCTGTGCATTTTATTCCCATGATTTATTCATTCCATAACTGCAAGCCCTTATCTCCCACTCTCTTTCACCCATTTTGCCCATTCTCCCACCCCCTTACTTCTGGCAACCATCTGTTCTCTCTATTTTTTTAAAGATTTTATTTTATTTTATTTATCTATTGGAAAGAGAAAGTGTGAGAGAGAGAGAGCATAAGTGGGGGGGAGCAGAGGCAGAAGGAGAGGGAGAAGTAGGCTCCCCACTGAACAGGCAGCCCAACATGGTGCTCAGTCCTGGGACCCCAGGATCACAACCCAAGCCAAAAGCAGATGTTTAACCAACTAAGCCACTCAGGAACCTTCACACAAATTTTTCTAAAAACAAAACAAAACAAAACAAAACCCACAAAACACAAAAACCACAAAATCACAGTGTTTTTCATTTTTAATTTTCATTTATATTTCTTAAACATCTACATCATTTGTGTATCCTCCCACTACTGTGATGTTCAGGTCTTAGAGCATTTCATAACTTCTTGGTGATCTCAGTTTTTAATTTTATTTTTAAAAAATTAACTAGTTTATTTTTTAAAAAATTTTCTACCTTTTCTTTTACAAATTTCTTTTTTAACTATTTTCAGTTAGGCATTGTGTAGTATATTGTTAGTTTTTGATGTAGTGTTCAATGATTCATTAAGTGTAACACCCAGTGTTCATGACAGCACAAGCCCACCTCAATACCCATCACCCTTTTACCTCTGCTTCCCACCTGCCTCCCCTCTATAACACCAGATTGTTTCTCGGGTCCATAGTCTCTCATGGTTCATCTCCTCTCAGATTTCTCCCCCTTCGGATTTCCCTCCCTTCCCTTATAGTCCTCCTTGCTATTGCCTATGTTCCACATATGAGTGAAACCATAGATAATTTCCTTTCTCTGCTTGACTTACTTCACTTAACATAATGTCCTTTAGTTCCACTCATGTCAATGAAATGGTAGGTATTCATTGTTTCTGATGGCTGAATAATATCCCATTGTGTATATGTACCACATCTTCTTTATTTATTCATCTATTGAAGGGCATTTCACCTCCTCCCACAGTTTGGCCATTATGGGCATTGCCACTATGAACATTGGGGTGCACATGACCCTACTTTTCACTATGTATGTATCTTCTGGGGGTAAATACTTAGTACAATTTCTGGATCATAGGGCAGCTCTATTTTTAATTTTTTGAAGAACCTCCATACTGTTTTCCAGAGTAGCTGTACCAACTTGCCTTCTTACCAACAAGGTAAGAAGTTTCCCCTTTCTCCACATCCTTGCTAACATTTGTTGTTTCCTGTTTTGTTATTTTTTTGTCATTATAACTTGTGTATGGTGGTATCTCATTGTGGTTTTGATTTGTATTTCTCTGATGACTAGTAATGTTGAGCATTTTTTCATGTTTGTCTTTTAGCCATTCAAAAAGCTAATAACCCAGTCAAAAATGGGCAGAAGACATGAAAAGGCACTTCTCCAAAAAAGACATACAAATGTCAACTAGTTTTAAATAAGATATTTTAGTGATAGTGTCTAGTGGTGTAACATCTTAATCTTCAGTTAATTGTTATTACTATTTTCTCTTTTTGTGACTATTAACAAAAATAACTCTAATTGGCTATGGATAAGAAAAGTGTTTCAAAGAATCAGATTAATAATGTTTGCCATTAAAGGGATAGCTCATAACAAAATAATAGTAATATATTTTAAAATAAGAATAACTCAGATAAAGTGCATTTATTATTTTCTTGCTTAATTTTCCCTCTTTTCTATCTTATTAGCTATTGAATAGGTACAATCTTGATGTTAAGATTTTCATTAAATTGAAAAACAAAGTAGGTATTATACAGTAGAGTGTTTTAATGTAAATTTTAACTGAAACATTATACAAGCTTTATAAGAATTCTTATGTTAGCCTAAAATAGAAACCTTCAGGAAATTAAAATATCACCTTTATTAATTGCAAACTATATTACAAACTTATATAATAAAATTTATTTAATTTCTTCATTAGGATTTGAAAATAATGGAACTATCTGGGATAGAATATGCTACAATTCATTAAAAGGAACTTGAATCATTACAAGCAATTTCACACTCTCTTTTAATTCTCTGCAATTTGAGAATATTTTACAGACTTGTTATAACTGGGATTGTTTTTCACTGGTGTAAGTTTCATGCCCTTAATGAAATCCAAAAGAAGTACATGTGCTGAATCTTACCATAAAAATAAAACAAAGTAGAGAATTATTTTGAGCTTTTACTTTTAGCAATGTCTCATTCTGTTTTCAGTTTCTACTCTAGATCAAATTTTGGGATTGGGTAGTTTACTATTAAATCATAATTTTTATAATTCAGAGTCAAATATATCAAAGATGCACGGTTGATATTTCTCACTAACATGATAATATTTCAAATCCTTTAACATAATATAACCCCAAAGAAACAAACAAACAAAAACAAACAAATAAGCAATGAGAGAAAGAGAGAGAGAGAGGAATAGCACTATGCACTAACAAGTGAAGCTTTTCTTATACAATTATAAAAAGTACACTAATTCAGGATGTAGAAGGCAAATGGAGAGGAGAAAATGCTTCTTAAAGAATTTTGATCCAGTTCATTTGGGAGTGGCTAAGTTGAAACTTTTCCAACTCAGTTGGTATATCTGTGACACGGGCCATGCGGCATGGGCATTTATAGGCAGATGTTTTGGGTATTATTTCCTGCCTTATTCTCTACCAAGAATGGGTTCTGTACTTTTCCATCCATCTCATTGGGTCACTTCTTTAACTTACCTTATATTAATTCTGAGAATATATATATTAATAGTTAAGTAATAATTAAGTCTGAGAATATAATATATCTATCTACCTATTTATCTATACACACACATATATATATTATATATATGTACCATATATATCATATATACATCATATCATATATATATAATATATACATCAACCCAGGAGGCAAGCAAAAAAATTTTCATCTCTATCTTAAACCTAGAAAAAGCTAAAAACATAGAAACATAAACAACAAGTCTAAAGTCATATAGTCAAGAAAAAGAAAAGTATGGGGAGATAGAGAGGAGAAGGGAGTTGGGGGAAATTGGAAGGGGAGGTGAACCATGAGAGACTATGGACTCTGAAAAACAATCTGAAGGTTTTAAAGGGGTGGGGAGGTGGGACGTCGGGGTACCAGGTGGTGGGTATTATAGAGGGACCGGATTGCATGGAGCACTGGGTATGGTGAAAAAAAAATGAATACTGTTATGCTGAAAATAAAAAATAAATTAAAAAAAGAATATATCAGCACACACTCTTATATAAAGGCATATGGAATTAAATATATTGTTGCTGTTATAATTCTCAATAAACTGTTACCTGTTAGATAAAAAAAAAAAAAGAAAAGTAAAATTAAAACCAAAGTAATCTTTCCTCAACATATTCTTTAGTTTCATAATAATAGCCGAGTTAATCCTGCTCTTCATTCATTAAACAGATTGGAATGTATATTTTAATTCCCATCATATATTTTGCCTAATTGAAATAAATTCTCATATTATAAATTTTCTCATATAAAAATCCATAACCACAGCACATTCACTTCAACTCAAGTTTTGGTCATTGCATGAGATTGTGAAAAGTTTTCAAACTCATTATTATTGAAAGTAAAACTTTAGAAAATTTTTATACTACTTAAATTTATTCTGAAATATGTATTTACTTTCCTACTTACTTTTATATTCTATTTTATCCATGTGTAAATATGGATAAAAACTACTGCTAAACTCAATGCTTTCTAGGGTTGTTTTTAGCTTTGAACAATAATTCAGTATTAACTGTCAACAAAAGTCATAAAATTCAGGACTGTTTAGCAAATGCTTTTGGCTGATCACAGGGCTAAAGAGTGCCAACGTGTTGAATAAATGTGTGAAATCCAAACACCAACTAGAATTTTAAAAGCAGAACAGCAGATATTCATAACAACCATTTTTTGTAATAATTTTTGGCTTTTAAAAGTACAATTAGAGAACTTACTAAAAACACTACTGTGTGAACATTTAAACTTATAGAATCAGCAATCTTTTAGCACCTCATGTTTAGATCTGCCTCCTTTATCACTTCTTTTATTCTTGCAATTTGATTAAGTCAAAAAATAAGTTTTGGTGTGCCTGCATGGTTCAATCAGTTAAGCATCTACCTTGGGCTCAGGTAATGACGCTAGGGCCCTGAGATCAAGCCCCACATCAGGTTTTCTGCTCAGTGAGGAGTCCTCTATGTGCTCTTTGTCTCTCAATATATATCAATAAGATCTTGAAAAAAGAAGTAAGTTTTATTTATGCCACAGCCATTTATGGGGTAATACATTTTATAAGTCTCACATTGGGCTATGTAAATGTCTGCAGTTATAAAGTTGAATATTTTCAGAATGTAAATTTTTATAGAATATAATAGCAATTCCATAATAGCCCTTTTAAAAATTATTTTATTTATTTACTCATGAGTGATACAGAGAGAGAGAAAGAGAGGCAGAGGGAGAAGCAGGTTCCCTGTGGATCGGGGATCCTGATGCAGAACTCGATCCCAGGACCCTGAGATCATGACCTGAACTATAGGAAGACACTTAACTGACTGAGTGACCCAGATACCCCTGTGATAAGGCTTTTGAGTAACAGATAACAAGGCTGATTTTTCAGGTCAGGGTTAGGGTCAGGGTGTGGACTGGTTCAAGTGCAAAGGGATACCATCCACTTAACTTATCCATCTGCTGGGGGAAAGGAGAGAGGCAGATAAAGTTTTTTGTTTTTTTTCCTTTTTTATAAATGAAGAATGAGGGAAAAAATGGTGAGATGCCTTTTCAGTATTTGAATTTAAGAATTCAGTGTCCTTAGAAAGAATGGGAAATAATATAATACAGGGTAGCAGAAACACCAAGCTTAAGGGAAGTGGTATTTTTTTATACTGGGGGAGTCAGGGAAGAATAATCATAACCCTATAGTTTCTAGGCTAAAGTTAGCTAGATTTAGTGCAACATAACTGCAAATAGAAAAACCCTTCTCGAGAAAGGAAGAATAACATTTGGGCCAAGCACAGACATTGGCTGGAAAATTAATCATGGGATGAATTAGAATTTTGTTTTGCTTTTCTCCCCCAAACTAATGTTAAAAGTGGTATTGGTTGCTACTAGCAAGGAAAACTTTACAAATTTATAGAAAACTTGGAGTGCTTTGGAACATGCCAGTCCACAAATTGGGAATTTAAAACTATCTTTTTTAGGTCTCATGCATTATGGAGGCCACGAAAGCTGTTAGGGGCATAAAAGTAATCTCCATTATATATACTAAATTACATTGGTATAAAAATGAATGTTGGGGCATCTAGGTGGCTCAGGGCGTTAAACCTCTGCCTTCGGCATGGGTCATGATCTCAGCGTCTTGGGTTCGAGCCCCACATGGGGCTCTCTGCTCAGCAGGAAGCCTTCTTCCCCCTCTCTTTCTGCCTGCCTCTCTGACAACTTGTGATCTCTCTGTCAAATAAGTAAATAAATAAATAAATAAAAATTTTAAAAAGTGAATGTTATATTTCTTCTCTCAAAATTGTTTTAAGAACATATATGTAATTTAATTTATCATTGATCATTATAATTTAATCTTCCTTCAAATTTTCATAAGGCATATATTTATAAAATAAATGATTCAATGGCCAGCTGGGAACAGTTTATTATTGCTGATCCCTTATGTCACTCTACTATTTTTATAACACTGAAGTTAAAGGCTTGTTCAACACTATTTATTTATTTATTTTTCTTTTCAGCCTTCTGTCTCCTTAAATAATAGAAAATGAGTAAACTAAGGAGAAACTCAAGTAAATTATTCTTCAATGAAAATATTCCAACTTTATTCCATATTTCACAGGTACACTTTTACTATAAGAGAAGAAATATGTTTCAATTTTTTGTGGTTACTTCACAGTTTTGTTGTTAGGATGTACATATTAGTGAACAAGGGAGAGTGTAGCGTTGAAGATAATCTAGTAGACAGAAGCCCAACATTTCTAAAAGACATGAAGTCCTTTTTCACAAGCAGTTTTCAAAAGTGACATTCATTCTCTATAAAGAATCTGAAGCTTGACCTAGAATAGTAAAGGAAACCCCACAGGACTTGCAAACCTACTTTCTAAAACTTGAAAAGAGAAAGTATGCTTTGAGCTCTACTGCTTAGAAAATTAATGAAGCAATTCATCCCAGTTAAGAAAGAGTTAGTTTTAGCAACCCACTTTTCAGACCCTGTTGAGTGTGTTATATATAAACAGGAGGTGAAAAGAGCTTTATGTTAATCATAACATTTAACCTCTTGGACTGAATTACTTGTTTTAAATAAATAAGTGTGTCACTGTCAGCCACTTCAGACTGAATTTTTTTCTTCAGATTTTTTTTTTAAATTTAAGATATGAATACAGCCTTGATAAATACAACTTTACCTGAGGGAATTTATTTTTGGGCATGGGGACAAATGCCCTATAAAGACAAAATCTTCTATTTTAATGGAAAGTCAGATCACTTGGTTTTCTTATACACATCACCTTTTCATTTCTACCTTTACTTAACTAGGAATCCAAGACAGAGATGGAAGTCATTAGCTATGTACTGAGATAATGAAGGATTAGAGTTTTAATCAACCTGAACATTCAAATCAAGCTTAACTTACATTTTATGTATTGGAGATGCCCAGAACACATACATTTAGAAAGTAAAACCAATTCAATTCTGATGAATAATTTGAAATCATTATTAACATTTGAATAATAAAACAATTTCTAAATGCTTAATTTGATATTCTAATAACATGATGGTGGTAGTGCAGGTCAAAAGCATTTCTTCCTCAGTTGTTTACATTTCCATTTCTCTTGGGATCTGCTTCTTGTACAATAGTGTATAGTTTGGGAAGAACCCACACTGTTCCCATGAATGTCAGCTAATAAATGGATTAGTGAACAAGATAATAATTTTTGTTTTAAATTTTATTATTTAGTTATCTAGTTATTTTCTCTGAATACCTAATTCCTAGAGTATCCTTGTAATTGGATTCAGATTTGAATCTTCTCCAACTCCCTCCTCCTCTGTAGCAAAGTTCTCATTTCTTGAAAAAAGTTTACAGATAAAAGAATTCTTATATTTATAATAGAGAAAAAAAAATCTCTTGGATTCAGTCTTTCACAGTTTCTTCTTCCAAGCCAATGATTTTTAACCTATTTTAAGAACACATACCCTACCAACAACACCAAAATTCTGGTATATATTCACCTCCTCCATCCATAGGCATTGAATTATTAAGCTACAGTACTAGCCTCCATAGTTACCAGAGGGGGAAAACAAGGTACTCCAAAAGATGAAGAACAAAAATATTAGAACTCTTCTATACACTTACTTTTAGAATATTCTTTGAAGATGCTTTTTATAATTTATATTGTGTATATCATATTAGTAAATATGAACATGGATATTATTAAATATATATATAAATATACACTTGTATATTATATATATATCAATAAGTAAGTGTATACATAAATATGTTTATATATATATATTTCAAAAATTGGGGTGTTCATAGTAAAATAACTCCAATAAAAATTCACATTGAAATTACTAGAGACCATGGGAATATATATGATGTGCAATCCAATCCATATATGTAGGTAGATTATTTAAGTAACTTTAAAAACCACATGCATTACCTTTCAGAGTTTCTTATAAATTCTTTGCTAATGTCATGGATGTGTCAGTAATAATAGGTATGAAAGTTATAAAATTCATGTTTATTCAATTGTTCATTATCACTATATGTCAATCTTGAAAAGTTATTTGTGAAAATTAAGCTATGTCTGTAGTCAAATTACACAGCTGATTTGCAAAAATATACACTTATAAATATGCCCATAAGGAGAACACCCTCACCCATGACCAAATCAGTGTCCTATTGACACCTATAAGTTACATGGACTTTATAAGATATATAAAACCTATAGATACAAGTGAATTAACATGAAAGGAATTGATATATAAATATAAAGGAAAACCCTTAATATATATATTAAACATTATCTGTATATTTTATAACAATCTGATATATTAACCATTTAATTTGTTGTATTTAAAATAAAATTATATTTTATTAATCTAAAATTTAATGATTTTCCACCCTATGAATTTTAAGTCATATATTTCTTCAATCCTGGTATTTATATATATATTGAAACAAAAAATTATAATTATTAATCTTGATTTTATTTGTACTTAGTTGTCATCCTACTTCAATATGTTTTGTTATTAAAATGTAGGTTTAGGGCACCTGGATGGCTCAGTGGGTTAAGCCCTTGCCTTCAGCTCAGATCATGATCTCAGGGCCCTGGGATCAAGCCCCACATTAGGTTCTCTGCTCAACAGGGAGCCTGCTTCCCCCTCTCTCTCTACCTGCCTCTTTGCCTACTTGTGATCTCTCTCTCTCTGTCCAACAAATAAATAAAATCTTTTAAAAAATAAAATAAATAAAATGTAGATTTACCTACATGACATGGCTTTACCAGTACTCCAGGGGTTCTAACTAATTCTAAATTATTTTCAATATACTAAGCATAAGAAAATGTATATTTTGCATTATAAAAGTAACATTTTCTGTGATTCCATCTTCTTTTTATCTCTTGAACTCTCCTATAACATTAATTTACAAACATTTGACAATAACCTCTTCATTTAAAAATAGTCTCTCAGGTGCCTGGGTGGCTCCATGGGTTGGGTTTCTGCCTTAGGCTTGGGTCATGGTCTCAGGGTCCTGGGATCAAGCCCTGCATCAGAGTTCCTGCTCAGCGGGGAACCTGCTTCCCCCTCTCTGCCTGCCTGCCTCTCTGCATACTTGTGATCTCTCTGTCAAATAAATAAATAAAATACTAAACAAAAAAAGTCTCTCTATCTGTCTCTATTCTTTCACTATAAAAAAGAACAAAAGAACAAACAAGAAGTTTTAATCTAGTACAGTGTTTGAAACATGGTAAATACATAAATCATTGAAGATCTAGTACAGTGTTTGAAACATGGTAGGCACTTAAACCATGTGAAGGTACAATTAACAGGAGGTGCTGTCATCAAGGAAGGTTCTATTATTCTTACACTAAATGCTTTATAGTAATGTGTGTTAAAACATTTTCCCACTATACTTTTCATTTTACTTAAGTTTACCTTTCCCTGATATATTTGAAAAACTCATAAAATTATTGGAAAAGAAAAAGAATTTTATATTTCCACAAACAGTAAGGTGACTGAATTTTTATGCATGAATAGGTTCAATCACTCCTTTCTGTCCCTAAACACTAAACTATCACAATACAAAATCTTCTATGCTAGTTTCACCAACCTGTTTAACAGTAATGAAATTGAATATTTCCTTTTTCTGTTTAATAGATATAATTTCTCCATTTAAGAAACAAACTTATCCATGACTTCAAAATTCATCTCTTCTTTGAAATATGTATAATTCTAAAGAGTTTCAGATGGCAGAATTGGCCATAAGTGCCATTTTAATGCCTCAAATGTGTTCGAAAGATTTGTTTACAAATTTCATATCAATCTCTAATTGATCTAGCTTCTCCTCTTTGAAATAATCTTGCTTGTGAAATTTTTATAGAACTAGGATTTACTTTGAATAGCTCATTTAGGCTTGAATGCTTTTTTCCTTCCTACCAGGGATTCAACATCCAGAATTCTGTAATAAAATAGTAATTGCTAATATTTTATACAACTTCATTTTGATTGTACTTTTTCCCCAATACATCTTAGTTTTCAAAATACTTCCAAGGCTCATATTCTTGTTGGTTTGAGTCCACAAGAAGAGAAACATATGTCACTCTAAATGCAAATCCTTTTAAACACTAAACTCTATAAAATATAGATAATGTTGACACTTGTTTGAACTTGAAATATAATTCTCACTTGGCATAAATTTCTCAGTGTGAAAAATTTGTAGAGAAAATGTCCCAAATAATTTTCATGTGTTTTAGGTTTACCTATACCAAATAGTCTTCTACTTAAAAATAATCTTAGAAATAAGTTAGCCCAAGTATATCTGAGCATGTCAGGTCCAAAGAATCTAAGTGATCACCTGTCTAGGCTTATATGTGGTTTAAACTAGAAAAAAAAAAAAAAAACTATTTAACAGTGTGCATTATTATTCATTGTGTTTCTGGTTAAGGTCTAATGTCCTTAAATCATTTTACTTTTATATTTTATTAATTATTTTTATTAACCTATAATGTATTATTTGCCCCAGGGGTACAGGTTTGTAAATCGTCATACACACTTCACAGCACTTGCCATAGCAATGTCCATAACCCAAACACCCTCTCAACAATGTCCATAACCCAAACATCCTCTCAACATCCCCCACCCACCCCCTAGCAACCCTCAGTTTGTTTTATGAGATTAATAGTCTCATATGGTTGGTCTCCCTACAAATTCCATCTTGTTTCATTTTTTCCTTCCTTACCTCCCAGCCGCCCCACTCTATCTCTCAAATTCCTCATATCAGTAAGATCATATGATAATGGTCTTTCTAGGATTGACTTATTTTGCTTACCATAATATCCTCTAGTTCCATCCACGTTATTGCAAATGGAAAGATTTCATTTCTTTGGATGGCTGCATAGTATTCCACTGTGTGTGTGTGTGTGTGTGTGTGTGTGTGTGTGTGTATACCACATCATCACTTTCCATTCATCTGTTGATAGACATCTAGGTTCTTTCCACAGCTTGGCTATTGTGGACATTGCTGCTAAAAAACATTTGGGTGCACATGCCCCTTCAGATCATTACATTTCTATCTTTAGGGTAAATACCCAGCAGTGAAATTGCTGGATCATAGGGTAGCTCTATTTTCAACTTTTTTTTTTTTTTTTTTTTTTTTTTTTGAGGAACCTCCATGCTGTTTCCCAGAGTGGCTGCACCACCTTGTATTCCCACCAAGAGTGTAGGAGGGTTCCCCTTTCTCCTCATCCTCACCAACATTTGTCATTTCCTGACTTGTTAATTTTAGCCATTCTGACTGGTGTAAGGTGGTATCTCATTATGGTTTTGAATTATATTTGTCTGATGCTGAGTGATATGGAGCACTTCTCATGTGTCTGTTGGCAATCTGGATGTCTTCTTTGCAGAAATGTCTGTTCATGTCTTCTGCCCATTTCTTGATTGGATTATTTCTTTGGGTTTTGAGTTTGATAAGTTCTTTATAGATTTTGGATATTAGCCCTTTATCTGATTATGGCATTTGTGAATATCGTCTCCCATTCTGTCAGTTGTCTTGGTTTTGTTGACTGTTTCCTTTGCTGTGCAGAAGATTTTGATCTTGATGAAGTCCCAATAGTTCATTTCTGCCCTTGCTTCCCTTGCTTCTGGTGATGTTTCTTGGAAGAAGTTGCTGAGGCTGAGGTTGAAGAGGTTGCTGCCTATGTTCTTCTCAAGGATTTTAATGGATTCCTTTCTCACATTGAGGTCCTTCATCCATTTGGGGTCTATTTTTGTGTGTGGTGTAAGGAAATGGTCCAGTTTCAATCTTCTGCATGTGGCTGTCCAGTTTTCCCAACACCATTAGTAGAAGAGACTGTCTTTTCCCATTGGATATTCTTTGCTCCTTTGTCTAAGATTAGTTGACCATATAGCTGAGGATCAATTTCTAGTCTCTCTATTCTGTTCCATTGATCTGTGTGTCTGCTTTTGTGCCAGTCCCGTACTGTCTTGATGATGACAACTTTGTATTAGAGCTTGAAGTCTGGAATTGTGATGCCACCAACTTTGGCTTTCTTTTTCAACATTCCTCTGGGTATTCGAGGTCTTTTATGGTTCCATATAAATTTAAAGTTATTTGTTCCTTGTCTTTGATAAAAATGGATGGGATTTTGAAAGGGATTGCATTAAACCTGTAGATTACTTTAGATAGCATAGACATTTTCACCACATTTGTTCTTCCAATCCATGAGCATGGAACATTTTTCCATTTCTTTGTGTCTTCCTCAATTTCTTTCATGAGTACTTTATAGTTTTCAGAGTGCAGATTCTTTGCCTCTTTGGTTAGGTTTATTCCTAGATATCTTATGGCTTTGGGTGCAATTGAAAATGGGACTGACTCCTTAATTTCTCTTTCTTCTGTCTTGTTGTTCATGTATAGAAATGTAACTGATTTCTGTGCATTGATTTTATACCCTGACACTTTACTGAATTCCTATACAAGTTCTAGCAGATTTGGAGTGGAGTCTTTAGGGTTTTCCACCTAAAGTATCATATCATCTGCAAAGAGTGAGAGTTTGACATCTTCTTTGCCAATTTGGATGCCTTTAATATCTTTTTGTTGTCTGAGTGCTGAGGCTAGGACTTGTAGTACTATGTTGAATAGCAGCGGTGATAATGGACATCCCTGCTATGTCTCTCACCTTAGTGGAAAAGCTCTCAGTTTTTCCCCATTGAGAAAGATATTCGCTGTTGGTTTTTCATAGATGGCTTTGATGATATAGAGGTATGTGCCCTCTATTTCTACACTTTGAAGAGTTTTGATCAAGAAAGGATGCTGTACTTTATCAAATGCTTTTTCAGCATCTATTGAGAGAGTATCATATGGTTCTTATTCTCTCTTTTATTAATGTATTGTATTACTTGATTGAGTTGTGGATGTTGAAGCAACCTTTGGCCTTTTGGCCAAGAAATTTTGCCAGTATTTTGGTGAGAATTTTTGCATCTGTGTTCATCAAAGATATTGGTCTGTAATTCCCTTTTTAGGTGAGGTCTTTGTCTGGTTTTGGGATCAATGTAATGCTGGCCTCATAAAATGAGTTTGGATTTTTTCCTTCCATTTCTGTTTTTTGGAACAGTTTCAGGATAATAGGTATTAATTCTTCTTTAAATATTTGGTAGAATTCCCCTGGAAGCCATCTGGCCCTGGGCTCTTGTTTTTTGGGAGATTTTTGATGACTGCTTCAATCGCCTTACTGGTTATGAGTCTGTTCAGCTTTTCTATTTCTTCCTGGTTCAGTTGTGTAGTTTATATGTCTTTAGAAATGTATCCATTTCTTCCAGATTGTCAAATTTTCTGGCATATAATTGATCATAATATGTTCTTATAATTCTTTGTATGTTGTTGGTGTTGGTTGTGATCTCTCCTCTTTCATTCATGATTTTAATAATTTGGGTCCTTTCTCTTTTCTTTGGATAAGTCTGGCCAGGATTTTATCAATCTTATTAATTCTTTCAAGGAAACAGCTCCTAGTTTCATTGATTTGTTCCACTGTCTTTTTGGTTTCTATTTCATTGATTTCTGCTCTCATCTTTATTATTTGTTTTCTTCTGCTGGGTTTAGACATTCTTTGCTGTTCTTTCTCCAGCTCCTTTAGGTGTAGGGTTAGGTTGGGTACTTGACAGCTTTGTTGTTTCTTTAGAAAGGCTTGTATCACTATATATTTCCTCTCAGGACTGCCTTTGCTGAGTCACACAGATTTTGAACAGTTGTGTCTTCATTATCATTTGTTTCCATGATTTTTTTCAATTCTTCTTTCACTTCCTGTTTGACCCATTCATTCTTTAGTAGAATGCTCCTTAGCCTGCACATATTTGGGTTCTTTCCAACTTTCCTTTTGTGATTGAGTTCTAACTTCAGAGCATTGTGGTCTGAAAATATGCAGAGAATGATCTCATCTTTTGGTACCTGTTGAGACCAGATTTTTGACCCAGGATGTGCTCTAATCTGGAGAATGTTCCATGTGCACTAGAGAAGAAAGTGTATTCTTTTGCTTTGGGATGGAATGTTCTGAATTTATCTGAGATGTCCATCTTGTTCAGTGTGTCACTTGAGGCCTTTATTTCCTTGTTGATATTTTGCTTAGATCATCTGTCCATTTCAGTGAACGGGACTGTTAAAGTCCCCTACTATTATTTTATCATTTTTGATGTGTTTCTTTGATTTTGTCATTATTGGTTTATATAGTTGGGTGCTCCCTTGTTAGGGGCATAGATATTTATACTTGTTAGATCTTGTTGGACGACACTTTAAGTATGATATAGTGTCCTCCCACATCTCTTATTATAGTCTTTGTCTTAAAATCTAATTTATCTGATATAAGGATTGCCATCCCAGCTTTCTTTTAATGTTCATTAGCATGGTAAAACCCCATCACTTTAAATCTGGAGATGCCTTTGGGTCTCAAATGAGTTTCTTGTAGGCAGCATATTGATTTTTTTTTTTAATCCATTCTGATACCCTGTGTCTTTTGATTGGGGCATTTAGCCCATTTTCATTCAGGGCAACTATTGAAAGATATGAATTTAGTGCCATTGTATTGCCTATAAGGTGACTGTTGCTGTATATTGTCTCTCTTCCTTTCTGGTCTACTACTTTTAGGGTCCCTTCATTGCTTAGAGGACCCCTTTCAATATTTCCTGTAGGGCTGGTTTGGTATTTGCAAATTGTTTTATTTTTTTGTTGTCCTGGAAGCTTTTTTTTTTTTTTTTAAGATTGTATTTATTTATTTGACAGAGAGAGAGAGAGATTACAAGCAAGCAGAGAGACAGGCAGAGGGAGAGGGGGAAACAGACTCCCCACTGAGCAGAGAGCCTGATGTGGGGCTCAATCCCAGGACCCTGAGACCGTGACCTGAGCTGAAGGCAGAGGTTTAACCCACTGAGCCACCCATGCGCCCCTGTCTTGGAAGCTTTTTATCTCTCCTTCGATTTTCATTGACAGCATAGCTGGCTCTAGTATTCTTGCCTGCATGTTTTTTTCTTTGTTTGTTTGTTTGTTTGTTTGTTTCAATTTAGTACTCTGAATATATCATTCCAGTTCTTTCTGGCCTGCCATGTCTCTGTGGATAAGTCTACTGCCATTCTAATATTTATACCAATGTATGTTACAGACTCCTTGTCCCAAGCTTCTTTCAGGATTTTCTCTTTGTTGCTAAGACTTGTAAGTTTTCCTATTAGATGACAGGGTGTGGACCTATTTTTATTGATTTTTGAGGAATGTTCCCTGTGCCTCCTTCTTGTTGCCTTTGTCATATTAGGGAAATTCTCTGCTATAATTTACTCCAATATACCTTCTGCCCTCCTCTCTCTTCTTCTTCAGAGTTCCCAATTATTCTAATATTGTTTCATCTTATGGTATCACTTATCTCTTGAATTCTTCCCTTGTGGCCCAATGGTTGTTTTTCTCTTTTGCTCAGCTTCTGTATTCTCCATCTTTTGTTCTTCTATATCACTAATTTGTTCTTTTGCCTCATTTATCCTAGCAGTAAGAGCCTCCATTTTTCATTGCACCTCATTAATAGCTGTTTTGATTTCAACTTGATTCGATTTTTTTTCTTATATTTCTCCATAAAGGGACTGTATTTCTCCAAGAAGCAATTTTCTAATATCTTCCGTGCCTTTTTTGAGCCCAGCTGGCACCTTGAGAGTCATCATTCTGAACTCTAGTTCTGACATATTACCAATGTACATATTAATTAGGTCCCCCTAGACATCTGTACTGCCTCTTGTTCTTTATTTTGGTGTGTTTTTCCGTCTTGTCATTTTATCCAGAAAATAATATTGAATGAGAAGACTCCAGAAAATGGAGATCCAAAATAAGTAGGAGAAGAAAGAGTGAAAAATAAATACAAAATAAATAAATAAATAAATAAATAATTATATATATATATATATATATATGTGTGTGTGTGTGTGTGTGTGTATACACACACATATATAGAACTGGTGAATAGAACAGAGTCACCCACTTGATTTTGGTCTCTTAGAAGAAACTACCTCCCAAAATTTTAAAGAAAGAAAATTATATATATATATATATATATATATATATATATATACACAAAAATAAGGGTAAACACAATGAACAGATGGAATATGACTGTAAAGATGAAAATTAAAGAGCACATCTGAATAAAGACATTGATAGAGTAAGTTGGTTGGAAAAAGAAAAAAAAAGAGGAGGGAATGTTCTCAGGTTGTTGTCTAGACAAAACCATATGCTAGAATAGGGTATATTTTGATCTATTAGAAGAAATTGTATCCCCTGATTTTTTGGGGAAAAAAACTATATGTATACAAAAAAATAAAGTTAAATATATTGAAAGGATAAAATATGACTATAACAATGACGGTTTAAATAATCTTTTTTTCTTTCAAAAGGTATTAAGATAAACTAGTTAAAAACATTAAAGGGGTGCTTGGGTGGCTCAGTGGGTTGAATCCTCTGCCTTCAGCTCAGGTCATGATCTCAGGGTCCTGGGATTGAGCCCCACATCAGGCTCTGTGCTCTGTGGGGAGTTTGCTCACCCCCCACCCCCTGCCTGCCTCTCTGCCTTCTTGTGATCTCTGTCAAATAAATAAATAAAATCTTAAAAAGAAAGTTAAGAGAGAAAAGAGGATAAGTTAAAAAACAGAATAAGAAAAAGATAAAATTTTAAAAAAAATTTAGCTTTGCAAGACTAAAGGATCATGGGGGAAAAGCCATGAATTCTCTGTGTTGCTTTCCCCTAGCTCTGGAGTTCTGCTGTTCTTGATTGGTGACGTTGTTCTTGGCTGGATGTTCTTGCTGATCTTCTGGGAGAGGGGGTTATTGCAGTGATTCTCAAATGTTCTTGTGTGAGGCGGTATTGCACAGGTCTTGCCAAAGACCAGACTAAGTAATATGCTCAGGTTTGCTCTCAGAGCTTTTGTTCCCTGAACACTTTCTGTAGTGCTTTGAGGACAGGATTGAAGACTGCAGCCTCCCAGTCTCTGGCCCAGAGGGGGCCATAGCTTGGGCCCCCACTTCTCAGTGTGCCCCCAGAGACAAGCAGTCAATCACTCCTGTCTCCTTGGTCTCTGGCCACACTCTGAGTTCACCCGGCCTGTGACTGAGTGTTTCTATCTCTGGCACATGGGCCCGCCTTGAATCTCCAAACCCAGAAGATTCCTGCCACACTGCTCCTCCCAGAGTAGGAAGGTGAGTCTCTCCAAATCTGCAACTTCTGCAGTCCCTGCTTGAGGAACAGTGGTCTGACTGTGCCTTGGATCACAGTTTAAGTTAATCCTGAGCTGAAAACTCATATTTTGGCTCTGTCTCTGTGGTTAGCTTCACTGCTCCTATACCTGTCGGCCACACTCAGATACCCCCAATCTTTCTGTGACCCCACGGGACCTGAGACCACACTGTCCCCGTGAGAGCTCCACCCCTACTTTGCCTCTGGAGCTACAACCCTCAGTGGAGCAGACATCTAAAAGTTCTGATTTTGTGCTCCACTGCTCCATGGCTTGCTAGTACTGGCCCCTCCTCCCATGGTCTCTCTTTCCACCATTTCAGATTCATTTTTCCACATGTCCTACCTTTCAGAAAGTTGTCAATGTCTGTTCTTATAATTGCTGTTTTTCTTCTCTTCTATCTCTTGTTGAGTGTGTTGGTGGTTTAATACCTATATAGCTGAACTCCTGGGGTCTGATGTCGTTTTAGTCTTCTACTCCTCCTCCATCTTGCCTCTCCAACCTCCTTAAATCATTTTAAATTGGAACATTCAATTGTGGTGAAACAGATGCGAAAAGATTCAACTCAAGGATGTATAGCATATATTAAGAAAACTTGAACATAAAATATAATTGCTGTTTTTTGAATGTCACAGGCTGTACCACAGGGGCCAGCAAAGTGTAGCCTGCAGGCCAAATTAGCCTACCACCTGTTCTCCTTATCACCAACAGGTTAAGATTGTTTTTCACATTTTTACATAATTGAAAAAATACAGAAAAATTTTGTGATACACAAAAATTATATGAATCTCATATTTTAGTATCCATCAATAAAATTTTATTAAATATAGCTTTATTCCTTTTTTTCTGTATGCTTTGTATCTACATTTGTAGTATAATGATAGACTTAAATAGCCAACATTAGAGACTAAATGAATTAAAAATTCTAAATATATTTCTCTAACCTTCCACACACACAAACATGTACACACACACACACACACACACACAAACACACCCTCAAATAGGTGTGATGACCCCTGGTCTAAGAGGTCGACTTAAGTTATTTAACTTTCTATGGAATATGCCTTTGATTTACAATTGACTATTGATTAGAGGGTGGTCTCTTGAAGTGACATGCTAAGATGTAGATTTTTGTTGGAAGATATGTGAATGATTTCTATTGAGTAAGGAAGGTAACCCCAAATATTGTGATTTTTGGCCCAATAGGGCAATAACCAGTTTGTTTTCCAACTTAGCAAACTTTCATTAGATGACTATAAAAATTTTCTTAAGTGATATTTTTAGTTTCACACTTTCAAATTCTTTCTTTAATTAGTTAAATAAAACTTTGACTAATGTTCCAGTCTACATATGTATAAGAAACATATTTGTAAGTTTTGAAAATCTTACTTTGACAAATGAAATTATTTCATTTTTCTTGTGAGTCTAACAGATGCACTCTGTTAATCCAACTTTGTAATTTCTAAGTTTCCTAAATAGCAAGTTTTTATTTCAGTCAATATTAAGTATTAAGAAACATCTATTTTGGGACACCTGGGTGGCTTGGTACTTAAACATCTGCCTTCAGCTCAGGTCATGATTCCAGGGTCCTGGGTTTGAGCACTGCATCAGGCTCCCTGCTCAGTGGGAGGCCTGCTTCTCCTTCTCCAATTCCCTTTACTTGTGTTCCCTCTCTCACTGTGTTTCTCCCTGTCAAATAAATAAAATCTTTAAAAAAAATCTATTTCAACACTTCAATTTTATTTGATTTAAAGTGCTACTCTCAGGTGCCTGGGTGGCTCAGTGGGTTAAACCTCTGCCTTTGGCTCAGGTCATGATCTCAGGGTCCTGGGATTGAGTCCCGCATCGGGCTCTTTTCTTGGCAGGGGGCCTGCTTCCTCCTCTTTCTTTCTCTGCCTGCCTCTCTGAGTACTTGTGATCTCTCTCTGTCAAATAAGTAAATAAAAGCTTTAAAGTGCTACTCTCATTCACTAAGAAATAACATTGTTCTTTTGCCTTAGAGAGGTGAAATTCTGTAGTATGCTTTCTCATACTTTCCCTGTCTTCCCTTGATGTCTCATGCATCTGGCACTAAAGAGGTAATGCAGATACATGCAACCCACATGATTTGGCAGTACAAGTCTTTTTATATAGGTCGGAATATGAACAGCTCCTAGTAAATAATGGCAAGGTTGCTGTTTTCTTTCTCCCCATGCACCTTAGTTTTGTCCCATCCAAGTCCATAGAACAGAATTTCTTGTACAGTTGAGTGCCTTCAGCATGGATATATCTTATACATCCATCTCACATATCTCTTTAGAACCAAGACTATGAGCAAGTAAGAATTATCTGATTCATATCAATGTATTACTTCTCCCTGGGACACTTTCTACACAGCTGAATAGCAAGTGTGGTGGCTAAGCTCTCAGTAATCTAAGGCACTGAATAACAGTACTCTTTTCTTCCAGATCCCCACACCAAAATTCTTGTCTTTCCCCCTTCAGCTTCAGGAGGAAGAACCAGCTGTCTAATGCCTCCATCTCTCATTTGAGATAAGGAAATAGGGGAAAATGGGATCTCATGGCAAATACTGAATGCTACTGCCAAGAGAAAAGCCTTTTATTCATGTTTGCCCTCCTCTTCCACAGCCACACCTTCCATACCCACCCATCTCTCTTCTACAATGTTTTCAAACAGTTTGGAATCTTTAGTTACCTGGATTTGTGGGAATGGGCACACCAATAACCAGACCTTGGAACTTAGCATATGAAGTGATAATGATGTTATTCTTAATAATGTGCATTCTCAGTTCTTAAAATCTCAAACAGTATTTGCCTCATCCTCTTACTTATGAACAATGTGTGTGTGTGTGTGTGTGTGTGTGTGCACGTGTGTGTGTGTGTGTGTACATTGTATGAGTTTATCGGAAGTCCCATTAAAATGTCAGAGATCAACATTCTCAAATATAGCAAAATATATTAAGGCTTTGTGAAAAAATATGGTGAAAGTTACATGTCCCCAGTTTTCTGAGCTTTGTTTGTATGTTTTGAGCAAGAGGGGCTGGCAGGAAAAACTTTTATGTTCTTATAGATAAAGGAAGTAGGAAATTTTAATTATAGGAGAAAGAATTTAAATTCACAGATAATTTTGTATCTTAAATATATTATTTAGTCAAAACAAAAGCTATATGCTTAAAGGAAGCCCCATAGGTCTAGGTGGTGATTTGTCTCCTCCCTCTGACATAGAACTCCAACTGGCCCAGAAGATGCTGTTAAGCCTCAGAGAGCCTCACTATATACCCTGTTGCCACTTCCTGATGGCACATGGGAGAAAAATGAGGCACGAACAAGTCAGCTGCAGGAGAAAGGGAGCAGGGGACAACAGTAGAAAAGACTGTTGCCTGGAACAATTCCTCAGTCCTGCATTTATTAGATATAGATAGTAATCAACAAAGGAACAGAAGAAGGCTACACATTAATCATATGCCTTGTAGATAAACAAGAGGGAAGGCAAAATATATCTGGTCAAGCAGTATAAAGTTTATAGTTGAGCAAGCACATTCAAAGGTCTCATCTAATTAGCCACAGGTCCTCTCAGGGGAAAGGGAAAATAATGGAAAAATAAAGCAGGCAGATTTCAGCCCTGAGCGGGCCAGGCATCCGCAGCTACTCGGCTTCAAGGACGTATATTGTCCTCTCCCCCAGAGGCCTATTGCCAGTATATATTTTTCTGAAGGCTATATCTAAACATGCTTGGGAATAGTATAATTTCTCCTGGGTTATATTTTTAAGTAATACATTGTTCTGAGGGACAGTTACACCCTGTCAAACCCACTCAAAAAGAATGATCACAGATTACAGATTTCTAAGTCATCTCAACATGCTTGATACTATGTTGTATTTTTGTTCTAAATTGAGGAGTTGAAATAGTACCTACTGTCCATAATTTTATCAAATAACATTGTCATTGTAAAGATATATTTTCATAGCTAAAGAATAAACAATAATCATCATATATGCTTGGAAAGTTTGCAACCATTTAATCTATCAACAAATGTCACCATTCCCCAAAATCAGACTCTTAAATTATTAAGGTTAAAGAAAGCAGTTTATATTTAAAATCACATGTTTACAAAATTCAATCCTTTGTGACTGATCATTAAGTCATGTAGATACCAAATAAAAAAAATGTGCATGTGTTGGAACCTCTAATCTTTTCAAGTAAACTTTAAATAGAAAAAAATGACATGAACAGAATTTAAATAGTCCCAATTTATTCAACAAATGCTCACAGAATACCTAATGTATGCTAAAACCAGTTAAATATTTTAATATTTTGTTTTAAGCATGCAGTACATGAGGCACAATTTTAAGTAATCTTTTTGAACAGGACTTTAATGCTTGATTTTGAAATTTCACTCAGTAATATTTTTAGAAAGATTGTTATTAAATTATAATTTTTGAAACATAATGTATATATGTATTTGGTGAGATGTTATGCCATTGATCATTTGCTACAGTACATAATGAAGTACATTTTTCTATTAAAAATATCATTTCAATCTTTTTAGTTCACACTGTCTTCTAAAGCATCCCTCAAATAATGGTTAGACTATGAAGCAATTGAGTTAAAACAAATTTTATTAAAATGTCTAATTAAATTAAGTCATACAGCAAGTGAAGCTCATTCCACTTTCCAGCCCTGATGCAGCATCTACTTATTTATGGTTTTCTCTCTCAAATCTGTTGTGTAAAATTAAATTATAGACAAGTTTTACACATACACAAACTTTCAATGGCCAAGGCACTTACGTTTTTCTGGTAATTTTACAATTAATCCTGACCACAGCTAAGTATCTTTTACCTTTAATTGATCTCATACACGTGAATTGCCATTAGATTTTTTACCTTTACTACATGCAGAATTTTAAAACTAGCTTGATGAAATGCAAGTGAACAACATAATCCAAATGAGCAATTTCCTATGTATATCCAGCATAAGTAGTAAACAAAGATTTCACTCTAAACCAGTTTATTGATTTCTAGGAATTAACTGCACCAAGAGTTAAAAATACTTCTGTCCAAAGATAGACAGTAGTTATTTTCAGTGTAATCTTATGTGTTTCACGAAGTTATTAGTATGGAAAGACCTTAGAGCTTAACTGCTTAGGATATTTAAATGTATTTTGTGTAATTAATACATTGTTGAAAACATCACCATCTTATAATGATGCATTCAAATAGTGTATTTTAGTGAGCATTAATCTCTAGTGTTCTAATATTTTCATCTGAAACAAGCCAAAATCTCTCTCAGAGGTCTCAATTAAAATAATTCCCACTCTTCTGGCATAATAAACACATTCAAGTCTTTTTTTGCTAACTCCCTCATGACAGACACATTGATTTTTCTAAGTTTATTTTGACTTCAGTTTTTTTTTTTCTTTGTGTCTTTATTTTTCAGTACATTTTCCTACAAAAATCTTTATTTTTTTTTACCTAACCTTACTGCAAAGAGTAGTCTAGAAGTGTTGGTATGTATTTGAAATGGACTTTTTATTCAGATCAGTTTGCTGTCCGGTAATTCACAGTCCTTGCCAATTTGTGTGAGGGGCTCTTTTCCCCATTGACTTGAGTACGTGTTGGCCTTGTGGTGGGATATGAAGAGTGAACATAGCATATGTCATACTGCAGCTCTTTCACCCTGGCAGAGAATCAAATCTCTGCGGATTACCTAGAAATGGATAACAACAATGTTATAAGCATATTAGAGATGTGCCAGCGGGTTGGTATCAAAATGAGAAGATCATGTTCACAGAAAGATGCCAACAGACACATTTGAAAGACATATATTTGTTAATAAGAAAAAGGACATGGTAACATCTCTGGATATTCCCAAAGTAGGAGACACCAAAATGTGTGACTCATCTGAAATGCCAGATACTTAGAACTCTCCAAATCCTCCTTGGGATGCACATCAGCTGATATGGTAGCATGTGTGGAATATAATTGCATCACAAACACATCCAAATAGTCTCCTTCTCTGAATTCTCTCAATATCCTCCAGACTCTTCCTGCCTTCTTTAATCTGGCCTGCTTTCCATATGTAATTCTGTATCAACTCTGAGTGTTCAATGAAAGGCAGGGAGAATTTTTGAGCAATGTTCATGGTGTTTACATGGATTTACTATTCTTTAGCAGAATCTAGCTTCAATTTTGCTGGAAGCTATATCAAACTTTAAAAAACACTGACATATTTTCACCTACTGAAGAGGATCCTTTGATATGGACCATAAAATATTGTTTGGATGAAATAATATTTTTAAACTAAATTTGGTAAAGTTAAAAATGGCATGGGAAAATTTTAATTGAAATATAAGTACAAAAGCCACCTCCTAGAAAAGGTGTTTATGTGGCATTCTTTCTATACTACCACAAGCTCTTTGAACAACCTAATTTCTGCATAAACAATGCTGAGGAGAAAATGAAAACAAAGAGTATTATGGCCAGTCTGTCATTATGTGCTTTGTATCAAATGTTTATAGTATTTTACCCTTTCTTTCTCTGCCACTTAAGATAATAAATACATCAAGTAACCAGGCATGACTCTGTGTTTTGAGGTGAGAGGAGGGATTTTGTGCCTACATTTAAAATTTGCTTTTACAAGTGACTTAAGGAGCAACATTTTGATACTATGAACGTTGCCTCTTCAAAATCTGATCCATACTCCTAGAAGTTTGAGCTTCATTTCATTGCCTAATGGAACATAAGTTAGAGTTTCTTTTGCTTCAAACAGGCATGGAAAACATGAAAGATAGTGAAGAAAAATAAACACAGACTTAAAAATTGTACTCAGGTGGCATTTGAAAGGAGGAAGACAGATAAGCTATATTAGACAGAATAAGCCCATAAAAACTGGATCCTGGGGGACGTGCCAACCAAAGCTTAGTCTCTTTAAAATTTTTGCTGTTTGTTGAGTTTCAAACATTCATGTTAAACTGCAACTCTGGGGAGTTTGCCAAGTTAGGAAGACGAGATATGTGAGTCAAAACTTTAAGTTCTAATATTAAATTTTATTTGAATGGAGCACCAGGTACACACATAAAAATCAGTTCCTATAGCAAAACAAAACTTCGCATCATATGTCTTATAAAAATGTGATGGAAGTAGGTGCTGACAATTTTCTGGAGATTAAGGCAGGGTACCCAGAAATTATCTGTAGAATTTTACTATTTTTTGTTAAAAGCATATTTTCATTAAGTTTGGTGTGGCATTTGTGTTATTTTGTTGACCACCAGAAACCTTCTGAGATCTATCATAGCTTTACTTCCACCTTAGCTTTGGGAACCCTATGTTGCAGATAAGATCTCTAGTATGTCCACTGTGGTTACTGCTAACACATTAAATATTGTGGAACCTCAGACATTGTACTGAGAACACATCTACCATGTAAAAGGACTGGAGCTTCAATCATTCTAGGTTCAAAGAAAAAGGATGTCAGGATTTATTAGTTGGTTTTTCTTTTGTAGGAAATAAACTGGACAACTAAGTTAAAGGAAGTGCAGGGAGACAAATAAAATCCAACAGGGAAAGGGAGTCCAGGTAGAAAGAAAAAAAGAATATTAAGGCTGAGAGGATACTGAAGAAGTATCTGGTCATTTTTCTTTTTTTCAAATTTTGCTAACTCTGACCTTAAGGAGTGTTTACAACCTAAAAAAATAAGAAAATCTTGTCATTATTTTATCATAACAATGCTCTAACTTTTATGCCTTCTTCTGGAACTGTCTTTATGGAAAAGCCTGTAGGAAATGCTATTAGTACATAGAGAAGCAGATTTCTTTTTAATCTAGCTCTGCTTCTGTGGCAGTTCCATTATGTGTCAGCAGAAAACCACAGCTTGAGCAAGGTTAATTTTTAGAAACCTGCTAATGCAGAAATATGAGTAAAAGAACATGGAATGCAATGCAACTTTATTTTCTGATGCAGAAAAAGCTCTGGAATTAAGAAGTATAAGCCTCATACAACGAAAACACAGCATGGGAAACATAAAATAGATTAATAGAAAAATGAAATAAAAAAGAAAATATTCAAAATACCTTTGGAACAATTTTGCTCTTGAGTATGAGAGGCAAATTACATAAAAATTAAATTTGACAAAGCATAAATTGGCAATACCTATTAGTTTTCACATATATTCCTAAAAATATTACATTATCAAAACAGTTGTTACAATAGGCAAAATCTTTTGGTGGCTAGAAATATTTAGTCTGATATGATAAAAATATTTTCTTGAAGAAATGTTAAAAAGATAACTTTTTTGCTAGAAACTTTTAACTGCAATATCTAAACTCTAATATAAAAATTCAGGTAACGTTTACTTGCAATTTTAGATGCAATAAAGAGATTTTCTTATTATTATTCTCACAATTATCCAGCATTTCTTGAAGAATCTACTTAATTCCATAGCACTGTGACTTTCAGAATTTAAGACTATTCCAAGTAATACACTGAATTGCTGTACAATCTTTATTTTTTCTGTTTTGCTATTTCAAAATCACTTATAGCATATAATACTTAATACTTCTCTATCCAATATAATTTGTTTTCTAGTATTAATGTCTCTATTTTATTCATTTTCATAGTGAAAACATGTAGAAATTATGATTAAAAAAGAACCACTCTCTTGCTCTCTTGAACTGCAGTAGCCCAATGCCCCTCTCTGACCTTTCTGTGAGCAGAAAAGATGACTGCAGGAGCCACATTAAGAGATGATTAGAGAAGAGGTTATTTTGTGATGACTATGCATAATAATTACAAGTAGAATAGAGGCAGAAAGACAGAAAAAGAGAAAGACAGACAAACAGAACTAATAAAGGAACAAATTTTAAAAAAGGAAGAAAGGGAATGAGAAGGAAAAAGGGAGAGAGAAAGGAAAAAAGAGGGAAGGGAGGAAGGAAGGAAGGAAGGGGATAAAGGAAGAACAGGAGCAGGAGATAAAGGTGGGGTAAAGAAGTTGGGGGAAAAAAGCTAGAGTGTTAGGGCACCTGGGTAATTCAGTAGTGTAAGTGGCTGCTTTTGGCTCAGGTCATGATTCCAAGGTCCTGCGACTGAGCCCCACATCAGGCTTCCTGCTCAGCCAGAAGTCTGCTTATCCCTCTCCCTTCCCTCTTCCTCTCCCACTTCCCCCCTGCTTGTGTTCCCACTCCCGCTGTGTCTCTCTCTATCAAATAAATAAATAAAATCTTAAAAAAAAAAAAAGCCAGAGAGCTCTTTCTACTTTTCCCTTTCCAAATCTCAGTATATACACAAACAGTACAAAAATGTATTTGGTCCAATTTTAAGAAGTAGTCTGACCTAGAATATAAATAAGCAAAAGTGATCACTGAATTACCCTTTAAAATTAAAGAACAAAAGAAGCATATTTTAAAATAATAACATAATTTCATTGATTTCATTGGAAACAGAAAGCAGTTGTTACACCCCCCATATACTAATTTCTTGTGATGATTAATTTAATAAAATGAAATATTATTGTATTATTTAAATCTATATTATATGTTACAATTAAAATTATGTTGCTTTGTTTTGATTTTTTTAGTTACCTTAACTAAAAGATTTTATATACAGTTGACTTTGGAAAACTCCACTGAGCATGAAAATCAGTCTCCTCAACAAATGGTGTTGGGAAAATTGAACAGCCACATGCAGAAGAATGAAAATGGACCACTTTCTTACACCATAGACAAAAATAGATTCAAAATAGATGAAAGACCTAAAAGCAAGACAGGAATCCATCACAACCCAAGAGGAGAACCGAGGCAGGAACATTTTTTACCTTATCCATGGCAACTTCTGCCAGACACGTTTCCAGACACACAGGAAACAAAAGCAAAATTGAACCATTGGGACTTCCCCAGGATAAAAAGCTTTTGCACAATAACAATCAACAAAACTAAAAGGCAACATACAAAATGGGAAAAGACATTCACAAATGACATCAGATAAAGGGATAGTATCAAAAATCTATAAGGAACTTCGCAAACTCAACACCTAAAGATTGAAAATTCCAGTCAAGAAATGGGCAGAAGACATGAACAGACACTTTTCCAAATAGGACATACAAATGGCTAATGCACACATAAAATAATGCTCAACATCACTCTGAATCAGAAATCAAAACCACAATGAGATACCACCTTACACCTATCAGAATGGCTAAAATTAACATCTCAGGAAACAACAGATGTTGATAAGGATGCAGAGACAGGGGAGCACTCTTACACTATTGGGGGGGGAATGCAAACTGGTGGAGCCACTCTGGAAAACAGTATGAAGTTTTTTCAAAAGTTAAAAATAGAACTACCCTATGACCCAGCAATTGCATTACTAGGTATTTATCCAAATGATACATAGTGATCTGAAGTTACACCTGCACCCCAATATTAATAGCAGCAATGTCTACAGCAGCCAAAATATGGAAGTAGCTCAGATGTCCATCAACAGATGAATTGATAAATGGATAATAAAGATGTGATACATATATATATATATATTTTATATATATATAGATGTATTGATACATATATGTATACATCTATATATAAAGATAATAAAGATGTGATACATATATATCACATCTTTATTATATATATAAAAATATATATATATGATATATATATATAAAGATATATATATATATATGATGTAGTTACTCAGCCACCAAAAAGAATGAAATCTTGTCATTTTCAATTATGTTGATAGAACTGAAAAGCATTACACTAAGAGAAATAAATCAGACAGAGAAAGACAAATACCATACGATTTTATTCGTATGTGGAATTTAAGAAACAAACTAGATGAACATAGGGAAAGAGAAGGAATGGTAAAATGGGATAAAATCAGAGGGAGGCAAACCATAAGAGACTCTGAACTATAGGGAATATACGGAACAAACTGAGGGTGGCTGGAGGGTAGGTGGGTTGGGGGATTGGGGTAATTGGGTGATGGACATTAAGGAGGACACTTGATGTAATGAGCACTGGCTGTTATACACAACTGGTGAATCACTAAATTCTACCCCTGAAACTAATAATACACTATATGTTAACTAAATTAAATTTAAATAAAAGTTTTTAAAAATCAAATGGAAAAATCAAAATGTAAGTTTATATATGATCAACATTTCTGAGAATTTAGTGATATTAATGAATAAATTCCAGGTCTGAGGTTTAAGATATTTTGTTCTTAGAAATTTTTGAAAATTTAGAAAATAAAATTCTGGCAAACAATATTAATATTCTTTAAGCTGATGTAATATATAATAATATAAAATATGTATATATTTCTTTCATCTTTGCATTTCTTCAAAACTCCTCAGATTAATGCAAAGGAACCATAATCACTGTGTTACAAAATATTGTATCCTTTGTATGATATTGATAGAATGGATGGAAAAAGTATCATAAGAAAGTGAAAGGCAAGAGAGGGGAATCTGGATTTACTTTGCACTACAATTGATTTGGAGTAGGTTCCTGCAGCCCTATCTCATGCAGAATTTAATGGCTGGCATCGGATTTCATGATAAAAGACACCATGGCAAATTAGCAACATCTCTCAAGGGTAAGGGAAGGAAGATGAACATTTTGTGTGGATAGATACTTTACCTCATAATACAAATAACAGTAGGTCTACTAGAGAGCCACATAACTGGCTTCCAAGTTAATAGTAATTTTTAAAACATTGCTATCCTTACCTCACATCTAAACACATGGTTTCTTTAGTAGGAATTTTCTGTTGCTAATTTTATTTTATTTATTTATTTTAAAGATTTTACTTATTTTATTTGACAGAGAGAGAGATCACAAGTAGGCAGAGAGGCAGGCAGAGACAGAGGGGGAAGCAGGCTCCCTGCTGAGCAGAAAGACAATGTGGGGCTCGATCCCAGGACACTGAGATCATGACCTGAGCCGAAGGCAGCAGCTTAATCCACTGAACCACCCAGGTGTCCCTGTTGCTAATTTTATACAGCAAATGCCTTCTTACCTGTTCTTTTATGATTGGCCTAGGCATGAATCAATATAATGCCCTATCCGGGGAAATTAGAAGAGAACAAGAAAGGATAGCATCTGCCCAGATAGATGGACATGTAATATCCCAAACTAGGGACTATTGATATCCTTATTCTTCCAAATATAAAAAGGGGGAGGGAAAAAATCATGCTTCCAGTTTCAAGTCTTCATATAAAGCAAAGAATAAAGCAGAGAAAGAGAGGTCAGAGGGATAAAAAGCCTTCTGAATGTCACTGTTTGCTTTTGGTTTTTGAAGCAAATTGTATTTTTATTAGAATTAATATTTTTCTTAAGCTAGTTTGAGCAGATATTCATTTTCTGCAATGAAAATTTCTATACACTCAAATAAGTGAAGAGAATGAAAAGATATAGAGAAAGGTTTCCCTTCCTGTCTTAGAAGAAAAAAGAAAAAGGTATGTTAGAGAATCAGTAAATACAAATGCAAGATACATACCAAAATCAGTCCTTGGTTATTAGGAATCAGAAATGTTGGGATTAGTACATAAATTTATGTATTAAAAGCATTTTTTATTTTTCAGATCAATGAAATGAAAATCAGATCTTCATCGTTTGCCCTTTGTTTCTTATTTATTTATTTTCAAACCACTGCAGATTTGAGCATTCTGTTTCTCCCACCCATAATATTTTGGAAAATATTATGACTAACATCTCTCAAGTTTGCATGCAATATGTCCATTTATGTGGAGAAAGAACTTTCTTTCTTCAGTTCCTCTTCTGGTTTTTCAGGGAGAGAAGTCATAGTAGCCCCGTCTCAACCAACTTCCCTAGCCTATAGCCCCCTCTTTGTTTTCCTTTGGAGAGCTTCAGGTAGCTGCTAAAAGTCCTACCAGGACCATGGGGGAGGCTGGTGAGAATTACAGAATTGTTTGTGGCAGCCCTTTCATTCCCAGTAGATTTAATTTAACATCATAACAAATAAATTTCTTCATTTATAAAACACATATGCTAAATTTCATGTTAAAAAGCAACCATTAATGATTCATTGAACATTGGGTAGTCCCTGTTGATTCTGTGTTCTCTAACCTTAGAAAATGATTGAAACATAATCAGATATATTATTTCACTTTTTTCTCTTCAAACTAGATTATTATATTTTAGTATAAATCAAAACAAACACTTTGTAGAATCTTGGAAATGGAAGTACTAATATTTATGGAATATAAACACCATATCTTTGTTATTCAGATTTTTAATAGGATATTTGAAAATTATTTTAAAAAATAAGCACTTTTACCAGTAAATATAAATGGAAGTCAACATTATTGGAGTCTATTTTGTGAAAATAAGTGATTTCCATATAAAATGCCTTCCAAAAGTGCTATTAAATTATCCCTAACCGAATATCCCTAATAAACAACAAATGATATCTAGTGAATCATTATTTATCTAGAAACCTGTTCAAAATGAAAATATTAACTTTTTGTTTTAATCATCACAAACTAAAATTTACTGACATTTATTAATGTGCTTGTCTTTGAAACTTGGTAAAGCCTTAACATGTTTGCTAAAATCAGAGTCATTCAGAAAATGGAATAAATGAATAGGTAACTAGTAGTATTTAAGCTTTCTTCATTTTCTGATAAATGCCTAAGCTGTCACAAGATATTATATAATGTTATGAATATACAGAAACAGCATGCTTGAACCAATAACTCTAATAATTCATATAAGACTATTAGTAGAAAACATGTGAATGTCAGTTGAAATAGGAAAGCTAATATGAAGAAGAAAAAATGTGTATTTTTTACAGACAATGTAATAGTAGTGTGAATGTGAATAATGTTTACAAGAAAATATAGGAAGTGTTACAAACCAGATGTTAAGAATGATTTATATAGTTTCACATAAACATCGTCAACTGATCTTTGACAAAGGAGCAAAAGCAGTTGCAATTATGAAAAGATAAACTTTTCAACAAATAATGTTGAAGCAACTGGACATTCATGCAAAATAATGAATCTAGATACAATCTTTATAACTCTTATGAGTATTAAATTTAAATGAATCAGATGTAAATGCAAAACACAACACTATAAAATTACTAGAAGATAACACAGAAAAAAATTTAAATGACTTTGGACATGGCAATGACTCTTTAGATAAAATAGTAATGGCAAAACCCATGAAAAAAAATTGATAAACTGGACTTCATTAAAATTTAAAACTTCTGTCTGTGAAAGATAGTGTCTTTGTGAAAAGATACTGTCAAGAGAACCAGACAAGCCACAGACTGGGGGAAAATATTTGCAAAAGACATATCTAATAAAGGACTGTAATCCAAAACATACCAAAAAAAAAAAAATTCTCAAGATTCAAAAGTAAGAAAATGGACAATCTAAAACCCAATTACAAATGGGCAAAAGATGTGAAAAAAAATTTGAAAAAGAAGATATATATCAAAGATATATATATGGGAAATAAGCATTTGAAAACATGTTCATTAGGAAAAATGGAAATTAAAACAAAAATGAGTGCCCACTACACACCTCTTAGAATTAAAAAAAAAAAAAAATGATCCCACATTCCACTTATAAGAAGATATTCTGAGGAAATAGAAACACATAAAAAGATCTACACATGATTCTTTTACAATGCTTAAATAAATAATACATAATACATATAACTATAGTATCATAGTTCAAATATTCTGAGTATAATAGTGACATTACTGATACTGTATGACACTGGCATTACAAACTCTCAGAGTGATAAGACAGATTGATAGTAACACGTTCTTGAGAGAAAGAATAAGTGACAAAAAGAAGAAAATATAAAACGATTCCAAAAGATGCGTGAGGAAAATATTGGAATAAAATGTAGCAAAATATTTCTGGGCTCTCTATTCTGTTCCATTGATCTATGTGTCTGTTTTTGTGCCAGTACCATGCTGTCTTGATGATGACAGCTTTGTAATAGAGCTTGAATTCCGGAATTGTGATGCCACCAACGTTGGCTTTCTTTTTCAATATCCCTTTGGCTATTCGAGGTCTTTTCTGGTTCCATATAAATTTTAGAATTATTTGTTCCATTTCTTTGAAAAAGATGGATGGTACTTTGATAGGAATTGCATTAAATGTGTAGATTGCTTTAGGTAGCATAGACATTTTCACAATATTTATTCTTCCAATCCAGGAGCATGGAACATTTTTCCATTTCTTTGTGTCTTCCTCAATTTCTTTCATGAGTACTTTATAGTTTTCTGAGTATAGATTCTGTGTCTCTTTGGTTAGGTTTATTCCTAGGTATCTTATGGTTTTGGATGCAATTGTAAATGGGATTGACTCCTTAATATCTCTTTCTTCTGTCTTGCTGTTGGTGTAGAGAAATGCAACTGATTTCTGTGCATTGATTTTATATCCTGACACTTTACTGAATTCCTGTATAAGTTCTAGCAGTTTTGGAGTGGAGTCTTTTGGGTTTTCCACATATAGTATCATATCATCTGCGAAGAGTGATAATTTGACTTCTTCTTTGGCGATTTGGATGCCTTTAATTTCCTTTTGTTGTCTGATTCCTGAGGCTAGGACCTCTAGTACTAAGTTGAATAGCAGTGGTGATAATGGACATCCCTGCCGTGTTCCTGACCTTAGCGGAAAAGCTTTCAGTTTTTCTCCATTGAGAATGATAGTTGCGGTGGGTTTTTCATAGATGGCTTTGATGATATTGAGGTATGTGCCCTCTATCCCTACACTTTGAAGAGTTTTGATCAGGAAGGGATGCTGTACTTTGTCAAATGCTTTTTCAGCATCTATTGAGAGAATCATATGGTTCTTGTTCTTTCTTTTATTGATGTGTTGTATCACATTGACTGATTTGCGGATGTTGAACCAACCTTGCAGCCCTGGAATAAATCCCACTTGGTCGTGGTGAATAATCTTTTTAATGTACTGTTGAATCCTATTGGCTAGTATTTTGTTGAGTATTTTCGCATCTGTGTTCATCAAGGATATCGGTCTATAGCTCTCTTTTTTGGTGGGAACCTTGTCTGGTTTTGGGATCAAGGTGATGCTGGTCTCATAAAATGAGTTTGGAAGTTTTCCTTCCATTTCTATTTTTTGGAACAGTTTCAGGAGAATAGGAATTAGTTCTTCTTTAAATGTTTGGTAGAATTCCCCCGGAAAGCCGTCTGGCCCTGGGCTTTTGTTTGTTTGGAGATTTTTAATGACTGTTTCAATCTCCTTACTGGTTATGGGTCTGTTCAGACTTTCTATTTCTTCCTGGTTCAGTTGTGGTAGTTTATATGTTTCTAGGAATGCATCCATTTCTTCCAGATTGTCAAATTTATTGCCGTAGAGTTGCTCATAGTATGTTCTTATAATAGTTTGTATTTCTTTGGTGTTAGTTGTGATCTCTCCTCTTTTATTCATGATTTTATTTATTTGGGTCCTTTCTTTTTTCTTTTTGATAAGTCGGGCCAGGGGTTTATCAATTTTATTAATTCTTTCAAAGAACAAGCTCCTAGTTTCGTTGATTTGTTCTATTGTTTTTTTGGTTTCTATTTCATTGATTTCTGCTCTGATCTTTATGATTTCTCTTCTCCTGCTGGGCTTAGGGTTTCTTTCTTGTTCTTTCTCCAGCTCCTTTAGGTGTAGGGTTAGGTTGTGTACCTGAGACCTTTCTTGTTTCTTGAGAAAGGCTTGTACCGCTATATATTTTCCTCTCAGGACTGCCTTTGTTGTGTCCCACAGATTTTGAACCGTTGTATTTTCATTATCATTTGTTTCCATGATTTTTTTCAATTCTTCTTTAATTTCCCGGTTGACCCATTCATTCTTTAGAAGGATACTGTTTAGTCTCCATGTATTTGGGTTCTTTCCAAACTTCCTTTTGTGGTTGAGTTCTAGCTTTAGAGCATTGTGGTCTGAAAATATGCAGGGAATGATCCCAATCTTTTGATACCGGTTGAGTCCTGATTTAGGACCGAGGATGTGATCTATTCTGGAGAATGTTCCATGTGCACTAGAGAAGAATGTGTATTCTGTTGCTTTGGGATGAAATATTCTGAATAGACAGATGCTGGCGAGAATGCGGAGAAAGGGGAACCCTCCTACACTGTTGGTGGGAATGCAAGCTGGTGCAGCCACTCTGGAAAACAGCATGGAGGTTCCTCAAAATGTTGAAAATAGAACTGCCCTATGACCCAGCAATTGCACTATTGGGTATTTACCCTAAAGATACAAACGTGGTGATCCAAAGGGGCACGTGCACCCGAATGTTTATAGCAGCCATGTCCACAATAGCCAAACTATGGAAAGAACCTAGATGTCCATCAACAGATGAATGGATCAAGAAGATGTGGTATATATACACAATGGAATACTATGCAGCCATCAAAAGAAATGAAATCTTGCCATTTGCGACAACATGGATGGAACTAGAGCGTATCATGCTTAGCGAAATAAGTCAAGCAGAGAAAGACAACTATCATATGATCTTCCTGATATGAGGAAGTGGTGATGCAACATGGGGGCTTAAGTGGGTAGGAGAAGAATCAATGAAACAAGATGGGATGGGATGGAGACAAACCATAAGTGACTCTTAATCTCACAAAACAAACTGAGGGTTGCTGGGGGGAGAACGGGGTGGGATTATGGACATTGGGGAGGGTATGTGCTTTGGTGAGTGCTGTGAAGTGTGTAAACCTGGTAATTCACAGACCTGTACCCCTGGGGATAAAAATATATGTTTATAAAAAATAAAAAATTAAAAAAAATAAATAAAATGTAGCAAAATAAATATGATGAATTTTTAGATAATTTTTGTTTTCTCCTTTCGTTTTTCTATGTTACAATTTCTTTTCAAAGAGTTTTCATTACTTCAAATTGAGAGAAGTATTTGAATATTAGAGTTCATGAAAATGTGGTAATAAAACACAGAAAATAAAATTTTAGAATTTTCTAAACACTTTGCTTTATAGATTAAATTGCTATTAAAGTGTATTAAAACTTTAAAAAAAAAAAAACACTGATAACGCCAAATACTGGTAAGGATAAGAAGAAACGGGAATTCTCTGTCATTCAATGCTGGTGGGAATTAAAGAAGTACAATCACTTTGGAAGACAATCTAGTAGTTTCAAAATCAAACATTATCTTTTCATATGATCCAGCAGCAATCACACTCGGTATTTGCTCAATGAGTTGAAATATTATATTCATACAAAAACTTGTACATACATGTTTATAGAAACTTCATAATTGCCAAAACTTAGGAACAACCCAAGGATATCCTTTAGTAGGTGAATGGATACATAAACTGTGGTACACTCAGACGGAATATTATTCAGGACTAAAAAGAAATGAGCTACTGAGCCATGAAAAGACCTGAAAGAACTTAAAATGTTAACATTATGTGAAGAAGCAAGTCTGAAAAGACTACATACTGTATGTTTCCAATTGTATGACATTCTGGAAAAGGTAAAACTATGGACACAGTAAAAATATCAGTGGTTGCCAAGGCTTAAGAGGTAGGGAAGTATGTATAAACAAAGCACAAAGGATTTATAAGATAGTGAGGCTATTCCATATTATATTGTAATGCTGGATACATGTCATTCTACATAGACATGTACACATTCACTCTTCCATAGGATGTAGAGTGCCATCAAAAGTGAATCATAATGTAAAGTACAGACTTTGAGTGATAACGTGTCAGTGTATGTTCCTCAGTTCTAACCAGTTATGTTATGGTACAGAAATTGATAGTGGAGAGGCTGTATGTATGCAGGACAGGGGGAATATGGCACTTGTTTTTCAATTTTACTGTAAATCTAAAGGTGCTCTTAAAAAGCAAAGTCTTAAAAAGTTTAAAAAAGGAAAAGATGATTGACAAAATTTATCTAAGTCAGATTTTTAAAAAATTTTTAATATTATTATTATTCATATATAATGTATTATTTGGTCCAGGGGTACAAGTCTGTGAATTGTCAGACTGACATATTTCACAGCACATCACATACCCTCCCCAATGTCCATATTCCAACCACCCTCTCCATACCCCGGCTCCCCTCAGCAACCCTCAGTTTGATTTGTGAGATTAAGAGTTTCTTGTGGTTTGTTTCCTTCCCAATCCCATCTTGATTCATTTTTTCTCTTCCCAACACCCATAACTCCCCTGCACTGTCTCTCAAATTCCTCATATCAGAGAGACCATATGATAATTATATTTCTCTGATAATTATACTTCTCTGACTTATTTTGCTCAGCATAATACCCTCTAGTCCATCCATGTCATTGCAAATGGCAAGATTTTCTTTCTTTGGATGGCTGCATAGCATTCCATTATATATACATATATATATCACATCATCTATCCATTCATCTGTTGATGGGCATCCAGGTTCTTTCCAGTGTGGCTGTTGTGGACATTGCTGCTATAAACATTGGGGTGCACATTCCCTTTGGATCACTACATTTGTATCTTTTAAGATAAATACCAGTAGTGTGAATGCTGAGTCATAGGATAGCTCTATTTTCAACTTTTTGAGGAACCTCCATGTTGTTTCCCAGACTGTACACCACCTTGCATTCCCACCAAGAGTGTAGGAGGGTTCCCCTTTCTCCTCATCCTCACCAACATTTGTCATTTCCTGACTTAATTTTAGCCATTCTGACTGGTGTGAGGTGGTATCTCATTGTGGTTTTGATTTGTATTTCCCTGATGGCAAGTGATGTTGAGTACTTTTCATGTGTCTTTTGGCAATCTGGATGTCTTCTTTGCAGAAATGTCTGTTCATGTCCTCTGCCCATTTCTTGATTGGCTTCCTTGTTCTTTGAGTGCTGAGTTTGATAAGTTCTTTATAGACTTTGTATATTAGCCCCTTATCTGATTATGGCATTTGTGAAAATCTTCTCCCATTCTGTCAGTTGTATTTTGGCTTTGTTGACTGTTTCTTTTGCTATATAGAAGCTTCTGATCCTGATGAAGTCCCAATAGTTCATTTTTGCCCTTGCTTCCCTTGCCTTTGTGATGTTTCTAGGAAGAAGTTGCTGTGGCTGAGGTTGAAGAGGTTCTCCTCAAAGATTTTGATGGATTCCTTTCTCACATTGAGGTCTTTCATCCATTTGGAGTCTATTTTTGTGTATAGTGTAAGGAAATGGTCTAGATTCATTCTTCTGCATGTGGCTGTCCAATTTTCCCAACACCATTTCTTGAAGAGACTCTTTTTTTTCTTTTCCCCCATTGGACATGCTTTCCAGCTTTGTCAAAGATTAGTTGACCATAGAGTTGAGGGTCTATTTCTGGGCTTTCTGTTTTATTTCATTGATTTATGTGTCTGCTTTTGTGCAAGCACCATACTGTCTTGATGATGACAACTTTGTAATAGAGCTTGAAGTTGGAGTTGTGATGCCACCAGCTTTGGCTTTCTTTTCCAACATTCCTCTGGCTATGCAAGGTCTTTTCTGGCTCCATATAAATTTTAGGATTATTTGTTCCATTTATGTGAAAAAAATTGAAGGTAGTTTGATAGGGATTACATTAAATGTGTAGATTGGTCTAGGTAGCATAGACATTTTCACAATGTTTGTTTGTCCAATCCCTGAGCATGGAATATTTTTCCATTTCTTTGTGTCTTCCTCAATTTCTTTCATGAGCACTTTATAGATATCTGGGTACAGATTCTTTGTCTCTTTGGTTAGGTTTATTCCTAAGTATCTTATGGTTTTAGGTGCAATTGTAAATGGGATTGACTCCTTAATTTCTCTTTCTTCTTTTTGTTTGTGTATAGAAATGCAACTGATTTCTGTGCATTGATTTTATATCCTGACACTTTACTGTACTCCTGTATGGGTTCTAGCAGATTTGGAGTGGAGTCTTTTGGGTTTTCCACATAAAGTATCATATCATCTGCAAAGAGTGAGAGTTTGTCTTCTTTGCTGAGTCAGATGTCTTTATTTTTTGGTTGTCTGATTGCTGAGGCTAGGACTTCTAGTACTATATTGAATAGCTGTGGTGATGGTGTACATCCCTGCCATGTTCCTGACCTTAGGGGAAGAGCTCTCAGTTTTTCTCCTTTGAGAATGATATTTGCTGTGGGTTTTTCATAGATGGCTTCTATGATATTGAGGTATGTGTCCTCTATCTCTACACCATGAAGAATTTTGATCAGGAAGGGATGCTGTACTTTGTCAAATGCTTTTTCAGCATCTATTGAGAGTATCCTATGGTCCTTGTTCTTTATTTTATTAATGTATGATATCACATCGATTGATTTGTGGATGTTGAACCAATCTTGCAGCCCAGGAATAAATCCCAATTGATCGTGGTGAATAATCCTTTTAATGTATTGTTGGATCCTATATAGTGGCTACTATTTTGGTGAGAATTTTCACATCTGTGTTCATCAAGGATATTGGTCTGTAGTTCTCCTTTTTGCTGTGGTCTTTGTCTGGTTTGGGGAACAAGGTAATGCTGGCCTCAAAAAATGCGATTGGAAGTTTTCCTTATATTTCAATTTTTTGGAACCGTTTCAGGAGAATAGGTATTAATTCCTCTTTAAATGTTTGGTAGAATTCCTCTGGGAAGCCCTCTGGACCCGGGCTCTTGTTTTTTGGGAGATTTTTGATGACTATTTCAATATCCTTACTGGTTATGGGCCTGTTCAGGTTTTCTTTTTCTTCCTGGTTCAGTTTTGGTAGTTTATATGTCTTTAGGAATGCATCCATTTCTTCCAGCTTGTCTAATTTGCTGGTGTATAGTTGCTCATCTTATGTTATTATAACTGTTTATATGTCATTGGTGTTAGTTGTGATCTCTCCTCTTTCATTCCTGATTTTATTTATTGGGTCCTTTCTCTTTCTTTTTGATAAGTCTGGCCAGGGGTTTATCAATCTTATTAATTCTTTCAAAGAACCAGCTTCTAGTTTTGTTGATTTGTTTTACTGTTCTTTTGGTTTCTATTTCATTAATTTCTCTTCTGATATTAGGATCTCTCTTCTGCTGGGTTTAGGTTTTCTTGCTATTCTTTCTCCAGCTCCTTTAGGTGTAGGGTTAGGTTGTGTACTTGAGATCTTTCTTGTCTCTAGAGAAAGACTTATATCACTATATACTTTCCTCTCAGGACTGCCTTTGCTGTGTCCCACAGATTTTGAACAGTTGTATCTTCATTATCCTTTGTTTCCATGAATTTTTTCAGTTCTTCTTTCATTTCCTGGTTAACCCACTCATTCTTTAGTAGGATGCTCTTTAGCCTCCATGTATTTGAGTTATTTCCAACTTTCCTCTTGTGATTGAGTTCTAGCTTTAGAGCATTGTGGTCTGAATATACGTAGAGAATGATCCCATCTTTTGGTACCAGTTGAGACTGGGTTTCTGACCCAGGATATGCTCTATTCTGGAGAATGCTCTATGTGCACTAGAGAAGAATGTGTATTCTATTGCTTTGGGATGGAATGTTCTGAATATATCTGTGATGTCCATCTGGTCCAGTGTGTCAGTTAGGGCTTTATTTCCTCGTTTATCTTTTGCATGGATGATCTAATCATTTCAGTGAGGGTGGTGTTTAAGTCCCCTGCTATTATTGTATTATTTTCAATGTGTTTCTTTGATTTTGTTATTAATTGGTTTATATAGTTGGGTGCTACCATGTTAGGGGCATAGATTTTGAAAATTGATAGATATCCTTGTTGCACTGACCTTTAAGTATGATATAGTGTTCTTCCTCATCTCTTCTTATAGTCTTTGGCTTAAAATATAATTGATCTTATATAAGGATTGCCATCCCAGCTTTCTTTTGATGTCCATTAGCATGGTAAGTTGTTTCCCACACCCTCACTTTAAATTTGAGTTTCTTGTAGACAGTTTTTTTCTTTCTTTTTTTTTAATCCATTCTGATACCCTGTTTCTTTTGATTGAGGCATTTAGCCCATTTACATTCAGGGAACTATTGAAAGATGTGAATTTAGTGCCATTGTATTGCCTGTAAGGTAACTATTATTTTATATTGTCTCTGTTTCTTTCTGGTCTACTACTTTTAGGCTCTCTCTTTGTTTAGAGGGCCCTTTTCAATATTTCCTCTAGGGTTGGTTTGGTGTTTGCAAATTCTTTTAAGTTTTGCTTGTTCGAGAAGCTTTTTATCTCTCCTTCAATTTTCAATGATAGCCTATCTGGATATAGTATTCTTGGCTGCATAGTTTTCTCATTTAGTGCTCTGAATATATCAAGCCAGTTCTTTCTGGCCTGCCAGGTCTCTCTGGATAAATCTACTGCTAATCTAATATTTCTACCATTGTATGTTATAGACTTCTTGTCCTGAGCTGCTTTCAGGATTTTCTCTTTTCACTAAGACTTGTAAGTTTCACTATTAGATGATGGGGTGTGGACCTGTTTTTATTTATTTTGAGGGAGGTTCTCTGTGCCTCCTGAATTTTAATTCTTGTTCCCCTTGCCATATTAGGGAAATTCTCTACTATAATCCACTCCAATATACCTTATGCCCCTCTCTGTTTTTCTTCTTCTCTGGGGTCCCAATTATTCCAATATTATTTTTTCTTATGGTATCACTTATCTCTTGAATTCTCCCTCTGTGTTCCAGTAGTTGTTGTCTCTCTTTTGCTAAGCTTCTTTATTCTCTCTTTTGCTAAGCTTCTTTATTCTCCATCATTTGGTCTTCTCTATCCCTAAATCTCTCCTTTGCCTCATTTATCCTAGAAGTAAGAGCCTCCATTTTTTACTGCACCTCATTAATAGCTTTTTTTAATTTCAACTTGGTTGGATTTTACTTCTTTTATTTCTAAAGAAAGGGTTTCTCTAATATTTTCCATGCTTCTTTTTTAGCCCAGCTAGCACCTTGATAATCATCATCTGAACTCTAGTTCTGACATCTTACTAATGTCCATATTGATTAGGTCCCTAGATGTTCAGCATTGCCTCTTGTTCTTTTTTTTTTTTTTTTTTTTCTGGTGGTGAGTTTTTCTACCTTGTCATTTTATCCAGATAAGAATATATGAAAGAGAGAATAAAATACTGAAAAGATGGCAAACAAAGACCCCAGAAAATTGTATGCTAACCATAACATAGGAGATCCAAAACGTGGGGGAGAAGAAAAGGGGAAAAAGAAATAAAAACTAAAAAATATATATATTAGACTGGGTGATTTGAACAGAGTCACCCCCTTGGTTTTGTATGTGTTCTTGTCTCTTACAAGAAACTCCCTCCCAAAATTTTAAAGAAAGAAAAACATATATATATATATATATATATATATATATATATATATATATAATAAGGATAAACATGATGAAGGCATAGAATATAACTGTAATGATGAAAATTTAAGAAATTTCTAAAAAAGGAATTGAAGGTAAGTTGTATGGAAAAAGAAAAAGAGGAGGGGATATGATCAGGCTGGAGACTAGAACAAAGCCATGAGCTAGATTGAGGGTATATTTTGATCTATTAGAAGAAATTGTATCCCAAAATTTTAATGATGAAAAAATGATTATATATATATATATATATATATATATTTGTATATATATAAAATACAGTGAAGGGATAAAGTATTAGTATAACAATGAAGATTTTAAAAGATTTTTTTAAAAAGATATTGTTAAGATAAACTAGCTAAATACCATTAAAAGAGAAAAGAGGAAAATTATAAAAATAGAATAAGAAAAAAATTTTAAAAATTTAACTTTGCAAGGCTAAAAGATCATGGGGGGAAAAGCCATGAATTTTATGCATTGTTTTTGCCTCTCTCTGGACTTCTGCAGTTCTCGTTGAAAGAACAAGAACTGGTCCTGGCTGGATGTTCTTGCTGATCTTCTGGGAGAGGGGCCTGTTGTTGTGACTCTCAAATGTCTTTTTCCAAGACAGAATTGTACCGCCCTTGCCGGGGGACAGGCTAAGTAATATGCTTGGGACTGTCTCCGTCGCTTTTGTTCCCTGAACACTTTTGGTAGAGCTTTGGAGGAGGGGAATGAAAATGGTAACCTCCCAATCTCTGGCATGAAGGAGCCAAGAGCTCAGGGCCCACTCCTCAGTGTGCCCTTAGAGAAAAGTAGTCAATCCCTCCCATCTCCCTGGTCTCCAGCCACACTCTGAACTCACCTGGCCTGTGACTGAGCATTTCTATCTCCAGTGTACAGCCTTGTTTGGAGTCTCCAGACCCAGAAGTTTCCTGCCATGCTCTCCCACACCAATCCTCCTGGAGGAAGAAGGAGGTTGTCTGTCCAGATCTGCCACTTATGGGGTCTCTGCTTGAAGAGGCACAGGTTTGTGTCTTGGATCATGGTTTAAGGTAACCCTGATCTGAGAGCTCACTCCTTGATTCTGTCTCTGTAGTCAGCTTACCCACTCCGATGCCTGGCAGCTCTGCCACAATCACACCCCTGGTCTTTCTGTGACCCTGTGGGACCTGAAACCACACTGTCCTCGCAAGGACTCCATCCCCGCTTAGCCTCTGGAGTGGTGTCCCTCAATGGAGCATACATAATTCTAAATGTTCTGATTTTGTGCTTTTCTGCTCTACCACTTCCCAGGAGCCAGCCCCTCCCCCTGCAGTCTACCTTCCCATCATTTTGGATTCACTTTTCCTCATATCCTACCTTCCATGTAGTGGTTGATTTTCTGTTCCATGAATTGATGCTCTTTTTCTCTTCTCTCTTCCAGTGAGTTCAGTGTTTGGAATGGTTTGATAACTATCTAGCCGAACTTCTGGAACCTGATGTCATTTCAGTCTGCTGCTCCTCCACCTTCTTGTTTTGATCCTCCAATTAAGTCAGATATAATTACTAGACTTAAAATAAGGGACTTCTGAGTATCAGCACATAAGTAGCAATATAAAATTTTTCAACTTGCATTTTTTTCTGTCTTAATAAAGCATTAAGTGTAAGAAATATATTGAATCAATTAATATGTACTTCTATGACTCTTAAATTTCTTATATTCATTATTAAATTTCTCTACATATTAGATGTGAGGCAATATTTTTCACAATTTATTTCTGCATTTGTTCTTACTTGAATATGAAATACACGTTACATTTATAAGATACAGTTAGTAAACTCGAATTTCAAAAAATATTTTGACATCATTAATTCAATTATTTTTAAAACAAAGTCCTTCTTTCTTAAGGCTTAGGCAGGTCTATTCCAAAATTCAAAGAAATGAAAATCCCAGGCTAACACAACTTTTAGGTAACAGCAGCATAAAGCCAAAAATTATGTTAATATCAACAATTAAATATTTTTATTGTTAAAAATGGAGTGATATCTACACTCACTATTTCTTTGTTTCATTATGTAAACTTAATTTCGAAGGAAAATCTATTCTGTATTGATTTTCATCCTATAATTATATATATACATATGAATATTTTAAGCAGATTACATAACAATAAACTATCATCAACTGGAAATAAAATAATGAATAAATGTGTACAATTTTAGTGTTTTTTGCTGAATTAATAATAAACATTTTTTTCTGCGTGTTTCTAAATTAAGTCTCAAAGTGTTCTACTTTGAATTAAAATATGGGATCCAAACAGCATGTAGTCAGGTATCACTAGAATGTCAGTTAAAAGAGATAGTTTTGTCTTTGTTGTTCATTTATGTTACACATTATTGTACATCCCACAATTATAAGCAAGCTTGGTGCATGGTAGATAACAAATTGAAGCATAAGTGAGTATTTGGATAAATGAATACATGTTTACATTTCTGGCCAAAATAATTGTCTTTTATATCTGTCCCACTTTTAGCTTAAAAACTTCAAATACATTAAATTCACATTTAAACGTGGAATTTCTTATAAGACAATTTAATTCAAATGTCAGCAATATGACACTGTATAGCAAAGGAAAACTCTTATTACCAAATACTTAGAAACACTGGTTATAATAAAATCTCCTTTTAATTGCACAGGTAAATTAATTACAAAATAAAGATTATCTCAGGGGCTGACTTGTAAAGTGACAGAGAGCATAGCTGAAGTTAAAGGTGTTTTCAACTTTAATAATAGTATTAGCATATTACTTTAGTAATGCGCATATCCCAGAAATACTTTGTAAAGCCAACTGATGCTCTAAATTGTGTACATGCATAACTCTGATAAAATAAGTAAGAATCAATGTATTTAGAGTAAATTATTATAAAGAAAATAAAAGTAACAGAAGAAGAAAGAAGAAGAGAAGGTAGAAAAGAGGGAAGAAACAATGAACATAACTCATATTGTCCTTGGTTCAGATGTAGAGTGAAGTAACAAAATTCAACATTTTATAAAATATTTCAGAAATAAACATTTTATTTTATTTTTTTTTTAAAGATTTTATTTATTTATTTGACAGAGAGATCACAAGCAGGCAGAGAGGCAGGCAGAGAGAGAGGAGGAAGCAGGCTCCCCGCTGAGCAGAGAGCCTGATGCGGGCCTCGATCTCAGGACCCTGAGATCATGACCTGAGCCGAAGGCAGCGGCTTAACCCACTGAGCCACCCAGGCGCCCCAGAAATAAACATTTTATAAAATAGTTCCCAATAACACAGCTGTCTCTGGACAGTAAAGTTAAGTGTCTTTTTTTTTTTTAAATCTTATTAATTTATTTGACAGAGAGAGACACAGTGAGGGAGGGAACACAAGCAGAGGAAGTAGGAGAGGGAGAAGCAGGTTTCCTGCCGAGCAGGGAGCCCAATGTGGGGCTTGATTCCAGGACCCTGGAATCCTGACCTGACCCTAAGGCAAATGCTTAATGATTGAGCCACCCAGGCACCCTAGCTGTCTTTTCTGATTTGTCAGTGTTCATTTATACTGTTGATTACAAAAATCACCTGAGTTTGTCTCACAGACTATAGGGCCTCTTCTTCAGTGGAGAGTGCTGTCTTAGTTACCTCCATCCTGTATTAAATGTGTTGTATCCTGTATTGAATGCATCCTCATTGTGTCTAGACTTTCCTTATGAGTTTGGGACACTCTCAGATTTTGGAGAAAAACAAGAGTGAGGGTAAAAGTGCAAGATGAGATTCACACAGGTCTGATATTCTATCTGGGCTCTCCTTCAGATAGGGGAGATGCTGCTTGGTTGACCTGGAAAAATATATGTTGTTACATACATGTATGCATTTACATACATACATATTTATTACATACATGTAACACATGTATTTTGTTACATACGTGTATGCACATACATGTGCGTACATGCATGCATATTTGTTACATACGTGTAACAAATGTATTTTGTTACATACAAAAATACATGTAACAATAAAGTAACAAAACTAGATTGAAACAAGTGCACTTAATTTACTGAGGGTGACTAGTCAGGAAATAGGTACTTAACATTAGATGATAACTGAAATTTGCTAAATCATGGTGAGAGATTAGATCACATTGTATCACATAGCTCTGATTTCAGAAAATAATATGATTTCAAAGGATGAAACAGATAGTGCAGGTAACAGATAATGGACTCACCAGAGTCCAGTAATTGAAAAATAGAAGTACAAGAAAAAGAGATAAAAGCTGTCTAGGGTTATGTGTACATTGTTGTGAAAGATAATGATTAGGTTGTGTAAAATATGAATGAAGCCACAAGGAGGCTGAGGACTAACACGTCTGTGATGTATGTTAAGAAGGAGTCACCATGAGTAAAATTAATGGGAATGAGACTGGCAGAAAGACATGAGTATGTAGTGAGAAAAATTATTTCAGAATTGAAAATAGACGGGGCGCCTGGGTGGCTCAGTGGGTTAAGCCACTGCCTTCGGCTCTGGTCATGATCTCAGGGTCCTGGGATCGAGTCCCGCATCGGGCTCTCTGCTCAGCAGGGAGCCTGCTTCCCTCTCTCTCTCTGCCTGCCTCTCCATCTACTTGTGATTTCTGTCAAATAAATAAATAAAATCTTAAAAAAAAAAAAAGAACAGAATTGAAAATAGAAGAAATAGGGCATGCTGATAAAGATACATTTTAATGTAAATTGTTGGTTGTCTAAAATACAGTGAAGATTATTATAACAACAAAAATTTAAGAAACAGTGAGACCAGAATTTTAGAAGAGTCTTAACTGTGTATTTATAAGATTTCAAAAATTATGATAAAGGATGAGTCAATTAAGAAGATTGTGATCCAAAAACAGAAATCATTGAAGGAAGTGAATGAGTGTCTTGGAGTTTGGTGGATGGTTCCAATGGGAAAGATGGTAAAAAAATGTTATCAGGGAACAAATGACATGGAAAGGGATTATTAGGAAATAGAAGATTTGGTGGCAGAGAGAACAAAAGCAAATTCAGTTCCTTTGCCAAAGTTATCAGATATGAAAAAGACATTAGAAGAAAATATGGCTTATTTTGGAGAACATCTCAAAAGCTATAATAAATCTAGAACAAATGTTCAATTAATGAGCAATTGACTATCAATAGAAAAATCAAAATGGTGAGGGAATTTGTTCATGATAAAGATGTTATCAGGGAGTGATTCCAAAAAAAGTATAAGAGGATCATGTTCTAATACACTTTCTATTTAGACTTTGATTTAGTACCTTAAAGCAAAGAGAGAGCCACTAATATTCAGCAATTTGCTGTGCATCACAAGACGTCTTTATTTTTTCATTCAAAGTTAATAAGGACAGGGACACCTAGGTAGCTCAGTCAGTTAAGCATCTGCCTTCACTCAGGTTATGATCCTAGGGTCCTGGGATTGAGTCCTACATCGGCCTCCAGTGGGAGCCTGTTTCTCCCTCTGCCTGCTGCTTCTACCCATGTTTGTGCTCTCTAGCTCTCTCTCTCTCTGACAAATAAATAAAATATTTTTTTAAAAAGTTAATAATAACACAGAATTCTACCATGATTTTGTAATGTCTAACAATTATTTGACACTTTGCCACTGGCATAGTAAAAATTCAAACACACTCAAATAAATTCAAGGATCCACAAAAAGTAATACATGATTGTTATTGAGGTATGTGGATTAGACCTGCCTGGAATACCAAAGATCTGAATCTTGTTGTTATGAGATATTTACATTCAAGTCCATGTGCATCATTAACAAAAGTAATAACATTCAGTATACTGTTACATAAACTTCAGATGCCATTCAACTGGAACTTGTGGTTTGCTGTCAAAATGACAAAAATAAAATATTACTGTGATTATTAATTATAAATCCTAATATGATACTTATCATGCTAGAAAAAAGGTTTAATTATAAATGGCATCTACTTATCTAATTCTGAAAGTACTAAGTTACAATAGCAAACAGGATCCAACAACACATTAAAAAGATTATCCACCATGACCAGGTGGGATTCATCCCTGGGCTACAAGGATGGTTCAACATTTGCAAATCAATCAATGTGATAGAAAAAATCAATAAGAGAAGAGAGAAGAACCACATGGTCCTCTCAATTGATGCAGAAAAAGCATTTGACAAAATCCAGCATCCATTCCTGATTAAAACGCTTCCAACTATAGGGATAGAGGGAACATTACTGAACTTCATCAAATCTATCTATGAAAGACCCACAGCAAATATTATCCTCAATGGGAAAAATCTTGCAGCCTTTCCATTGAGATCAGGAACAAGACAAGGATGCCCACTTTCACCACTCTTGTTCAACATAGTATTAGAAGTCCTAGCAACAGCAATCAGACAACAAAGAGAAATAAAATGTATCCAAATTGGCAATGAAGAAGTCAAACTCTCTCTCTTCGCAGATGACATGATTCTTTATATGGAAAACCCAAAAGACTCCACCCCCAAACTACTAGAACTCATACAGCAATTCAGCAACATGGCAGGATACAAAGTCAATGTGCAGAAATCAGTGGCTTTCTTATACACTAACAATGAAAAAATACAGAAAGGGAAGTTAGAGAATTGATTCCATTGACTATAGCACCAAGAACCATAAGATACCTGGGAATAAACCTAACAAAAGAGGTAAAGGATCTGTACTTGAAGAACTACAGAACACTCATGAAGGAAATTGAAGAAGACACAGAAAGATGGAAGACCATTCCATGCTCTTGGATCAGAAGAATAAACATTGTTAAAATGTCTATACTGCCTAGAGCAATCTATACTTTTAATGCCATTCTGATCAAAATTCCACCAGTATTCTTCAAAGAGCTGGAGCAAATAATCCAGAAATTTGTATGGAATCAGAAGAGACCCCGAATCCCTAAGGAAATGTTGAAAACAAAAATAAAACTGGGGGCATCACGTTACCTGATTTCAAACTTTATTACAAAGCTGTGGTCACCAAGACAGCATGGTACTGGCATAAAAACAGACACATAGACCAGTGGAACAAGTAGAGAGCCCAGATATGGACCCTCAACTCTATGGGCAAATAATCTTCTACAAAGCAGGAAAAAAGATACAGTTGAAAAAAGACAGTCTCTTCAATAAATGGTGCTGGGAAAACTGGGCAGCTATATGTAGAAGAATGATACTTGACCATTCTCTTAGAATCTTAAGCAGTCTTATATTTACTTATAACTAGAAAAAGAACTATCATAAGAGGTATAAACTTATATTTTATTAAAAATAGATACATGTATTATCTTTCAGTAATAAAATATTATGTTCTCAAATCAAAGGCAAATTCATCAGTTTAAATCAATTACTCTATACTTCACATAATAATTTTATACATATTTAACTGCTAACCCTATTCTAATCCTATGCTAGTTGTCAGAGATGTAAAGATAAACAAGAAATACTAAAGATGACTTGTGTTAAATTATAAAAATCTCTAACCCTTGTTATATTTAACATATTTGCCAATACTATGTACTTAGAAAAGTTTAAATACATGTCAATCAAGTTGTCTTGGAGGGATTATTCAGTTCTTGCATAAAATAGTAAATATTAACCCCTAAATATGCTATCCCAGATATATACATTGGTTACTTCTGACCATTATGATCTTATGTAATGAACTGTATAAAGTCTCAGTGATGTATGATAGTGGTTTTATGCATCTTCATGGCTCTATGTGTTGACTAGAGTGTCTCTGTTTTACATGTCATTCCACATGTCCATTCCTGGACTGAAAGGGCAGAATCTCCTAGGGTTATTGTATTCTTGTGGAGGAGATAAATGTGCAAGTAGAAACACAATGTCACTAAAAAGATCCAGGTTGAGAACTGGCTGCCATTGCTTCTGATAACATTATGTCTGGCCAATTAAATCATGTGGCCAAGCCCAAAGTTACTGGGCAGAGACATGTACACTACCACAAAAGTGAAAAGAACTACAAAAGTCACATGACAAATGCTATAGATTCAGGGAAAGGGAAAGAAATGGGGATGATAACACTTCCAATATTTTCCAATATAGGCAAAAACGGTATACATTGATTCTACCTAACTGCATTTTCTGAAGAAGCTCAGTTTAAAAAGAGAGAAAGTATGAAACTTTAGGCTGACTTACAATGAAAAAATAAAGATAACTTACATACACTTTAAATAGTTACAAAAGCAAACAAACAAACAAACAAACAAACTACTAGAAAACTTTAGTGTAGTCCTAAATCCATGCAGGGTAAATACATTTTCTATAGTAGTAATTTCCAAATTATGTTGCATGTCAGAATCACATGGAATCTATACTACATAAAATATTGATGTGCAGCCTTTTCCTTTGGAGATATTTACTTAACAGGTGTTAGAAGATTCAGATTTTTTAACAAAGTCCTCAACTTATTATGATGATTAACAGTATTTCAAAACTATAGGTGTATCAATATACTTAACTGGTACTGTCATGAAATTTTGTTAAACCCAATCACTTTTCAATTATTACAAGGAGAGTTCCCACGATGTCTTCCTTTAAATAAAAGATGATAATTTGGGGCACCTGGGTGGCTCAGTGGGTTAAGCCACTGCCTTCAGCTCAGGTCATGATCCCAGGGTCCTGGGCTCAAGCCCCACATTGGGCTCTCTTCTCAGCAGGGAGCCTGCTTCCTCCTTCCTCTCTCTCTGCCTGCCTCTCTGCCTACCTGTGATCTCTGTAAAATAAATAAATAACGTCTTAAAAAAAAAGATAATAATTTAACAATAGCTGTATATAATCATTTTTAAGTTTGGGCTTTCTTTTTTTGAGCATAATTGAGTATATTGACATACAATATTACATTAGTTTCAGTTGTACAACATGGTGATTCAACTTCTCTATACATTGTGTTGTGCTCAGCACAAGTGTAGCTACCTTCTGTCACCATACAACACTATAATATAATTGTCTATATTTCCTATTCTATGCCTGTTCCTGTGACGTACACATTCCATACTGCAAGCTTGTATCTCACATTCCCTTCACCCATTTTGCCCACCTTTCCCTCCACCCTCAACAACCACTAGTTTCTTCTCTGTATTTATTGATCTGATTCTACTTTTTATTTGTTTATTCATTTGTTTTTGTTTTATTTTTTATTTTGCATATACAAGTGAAATCATATGGTATTTGTCTTCCTGAGTCTGACTTATTTCACTTAGCATGACACCCTTTATATCCATCCATGTTGTTGCAATGGCAAAATCCCATCTTTTTTTATGGCATAGTAATAATCTATTATATATTAATTTAATACTCACATACACATACCACATCTTTCTTATCCATTCATCTATACAGAGACTTTTGGGCTGCTTCCATATCTTGGTTACTATAAATAATCCTTTAATAAACATAAGGGTGAATATACCTTTTCAAATTAGTGTTTTTATTTTTGTGGGTAAATAATAGTAGTGGAATTACTGGATCCTATAATATTTTTATTTTTAATTTTTTGAAGAATTTCCCTACTCTTTGCTATTCCAAAAGTGCATGAAGATTCCCTTTTCTCTACATTCTTACTAATGCTTATTTCTTGTCTTTTGATTTTAGCCATCTGACAGGTGATATCTCATTGTGGTTTTGCATTTGTGGACTTACATTTCCTTGATGATTAGTGATGTTGAGTATTTTTCATGTGTCTGTTAGCCATCTATATGTCTTCCTTGGAAAAATATCTATTCAAGTCCTCTGTCCATTTTTTTTAACTGGACCGTTTTCTTTTTGTTGTTGTTGTTTCGGTGTTGAGTTGTACAATTCTTTACAGAGTTTAGATATTAACTCCTTAGCAAATATATAATTTGCAAATATTTTCTCCCATTGAGTAGATCGCCAACTGTTTTGTTGATGGTTTCCTTAACTGTGCAAATCTTTTTATTTTGATATAGTTTCAACCATCTATCTATTTTGGTTTTTTCCCCTTGCCTTAAAGACGGATCTAGAAAAATGTTGCTACAGCAGATGACAGATAAATTACTGTGTTCTCTTTTAGGATTTTTATGTCTTTAATCACATTTAGGTCTTTAATTCTTTTTAGATCCTTAACTCATTTTGAGTTTATTTTTGTGTATGGTATAAGAAAATTACATTTCAATTTGCACATGTAGATATCCTATTTTCCTAACATCATTTATTGCAGAGACTCTTTTTCTCCATTTCATTATTGCCTTCTTTTTCAGATTTTTGTAAAGATTGTATTTGTTTATTTTAGAGACAGAGAGAGACCATGGCGGAGGGGCAGAGGGAGAGGGAGACGCAGACTCCCCACTGACGAGGGAGCCTGATGTGGGACTTGATCCCAGGGTCCTGGGAACATGACCTGGGTGAACATAGATGCTTAACCAACTGAGCCACCCAAGCATCCTTTCTCTGTCATAGATTGATTGACTATATAAGCAAGGGTTTATTTCTGGGCTCTTTCTATTCTGCTCTTTTTATTTGTGTTTCTATTTTTATGTCAGTACCATACTGCCTTGGTTACTGGAGCTTTGTATTATATCTTGAAACATGGAATTGTGATACCTCTATCATTTTTTCCCCCCGTCATCATTGTTTTGTCCATTCAGGGTCTTTTGTAGTTCCAAAGAAATTCTCATATTATTTATTCCAGTTCTGTGAAAAATGCTATTGGTATTTTGATAGGGGTTGCATTGAGTCTGTAGATTGATTTGGGCAGTATATAAATTTTAACAATATTAATTTTATCAGTCCATAAGCATAAAATATCTTTTTATTTTTATTTTCAATCTCTTACATCATTTTTATAGTTTTATATAAATTTATTTCACTCCTTGGTTAAATTAATTCCTAGATATTTATTCTTTTTGATGGGATGATAAATGAAATTATTTTGGCTAAAATTAAGAATACAGGAAAAAACAAGTGTTGGTGAGAATCTGGAGAAAGGGGAATATTTTTGCACTGTTGGTGGGAATGCAAACTGGTGTGGCCACTCTGGAAAACAGTATGGAGGTACCTCAGAAAGTTAAAAATAGAACTATGCTATGCCTCTGCAATTGCAATACTAGGTATTTATCTAAATGATACAAAAATGTTGATCTGAAGGGGCACATAATTCCCCAAAGTTTATAGCAACAAATAGCCAAATTTTATATATATACATATATATATATATATGTATATATATACTCAGCCATCAAAAAGAACATAATCTTGCATTTGGAACAACATAGATGGAATAAGAGTGTATTATGCTAAGTGAAAAAAATTATCAGTGAAAGCAAGTATCATATGATGTCACTCATGTAGAATTTTATTAAAAGATTTTATTTATTTATTTGTCTGAAAGAGAGCAAGAGAGAGAACAAACAGGGGGGAGTGGCAGACAGAGGGAGCAGCAGGCTCTCCACTGAGCAAGTAGCCCAATGTGGGACTCAAGCCCTGAACCCTGGATAATGTCCTGAGCTGAAGGCAGATGCTTAACAGACTGAGACACCCAGGTGTCCTCACTAATGTAGAATTTAAGAAACAGAACAAATGCATATATGTGAAGAGAAGGGAGAATAAAATAAGAAAACCAGAGAGGGAGACACACCATACAGACTTTTAACCATAGAGAGAAAAACTGAGGTTTGCTGGAGGGGAGATGAGTGGGGGGAATTGGCTAAATGGGTGATGGTCTTAAAGAGGGTACTTGTTGGGATAAGCACTAGGTGATGTATGTGGGTGAGGGATCACTGGATTCTGCCCCTGAAACCAGTGCAGCACTGTATGTTAACTGACTTGAATCATAAATAAATAAATAAATAAATAAATAAGCAAGCTAAGCACTAATAATGGCTTCAAACTCCACCAGTGTCATATCAGAGAAATGATTAAATTAATCAGTTTGTTAATTAATAAGGTGACAAATACAATGGTAAGACTATAAACAAACTGCTATATTTCTTCAGGTATTATATGGCATGTAGCCTGAACCAACTAGTTACAAAGTCATTTGAGATTAGATGTAAAAAAGATGCAGGATTTCTGAGCTATAAGTTTATATTAAAATGGAAAATGTGAAGAAAATGAAAAATTTAAAAAAGGATTAGTACCAGCCTTTCATTTGTGTTTGTTCATTTGTTTAACAATTACATCTGTTATGGGTTGTACATTAGGAGAAGTCTAGGGAATATAGGAGTGAGTAAAACAATCATGGTGATTATATTGATGAATATTTACTGCTTTACCAAACACAAGAAGATTGATTTGCTTAATAATTTAGCTCCATTTTCCTCTGAAACTTTACATTTTAATTTTGGATATTGGATCCAACTTATTTAAATAAGCATTTATTAATTTCTAGAGATGTGAGAAATGCCCTTTTCTTTCTTCTTTCTTATTTATTTATTTATTTATTTGTTTGTTTGTTTGTTTGTTTGAATTTTATTCTAGAGAGAAAGAGAGAGAAAGCCTGTGGGAGGTGGCAAGGGGAAAAGGAGAGGGAGAGAAAGAATCTTAAGCAGACTCTTCCCTGAACGCCAAGCCTGATGCAGACCTTGATCTCACAACCCTGCAAACATGACCTAAGCCAAAATCAAAAGTAGATCACTTAACTGATGAAGCGACTCAGGTGTCCCATCTCTTTTCATCTTTAAATCGCATTTTGATAGTTACATTTGTTTTTGAAATATTATATGGTATAATTGTTATACATTTCCAGGGGTATCAATTTTTAACTGATAATTTCCATGGTTGCTAGTGAACTGAAAGATTGAATTGGGAATTTTTTTCTGCACCAAACACTATCCAGGAAATAGAATGTGTGAATTTGGCAGCAATATAAAAAATCTATGGTTAAAAATAGACATTATTAAAATTATCTTTGAAATAGTGTATACTTAGAACTGAACAAATAATATGAATATGTTTCAATTGAGAAATACTTTTATGGGAAATTAACATGCATAGTTACTCAGTTTCTATTTTATTTCTAGTTTTTTTTTTTCTTTTAAAAAATACATAAAATCAGATTAGAAGAGAGATATAAAAATTTCCTGGGCAAAAAAAAAATGAGGTCTATTTTGTAAAAATATTCCAACCAGCATCTATAAAATATTCTAGCTGAAGGAAACCAGGCTACTGGACAGAGCATACAATTAGGAGACAAGTGACCTGAATTTTACTCCTGGAAATGCCACCTATGCTATTATAGGGTAATTCATGGCAGACCAGTTACTTACTTATTTTTAAGAAAAGTGATAGAATACTTTTTATCTAATTTTACTTATTTACTTATATTTTTTTAGTTCAGGCTGAAAAATAATATTTTTATTCTTAATTTGTTTTCAGGGAATATAAAAAAATAATTATCAAACACAATTTTATCAATGCAAAATGCTTTTTAAATAACAAATTACTGCTTTTTGTCAGGCTGAAAAATAATATTTTTGTTCTTCATTTGTTTTCAGGGAATGTAAGAAAAATAATTATCAAACATAATTTTGTCAATTGCAAAATGTTTTATACATAACACGTTACTGCTTTTGAATTGTGACTTGAAATCAAATATTTCAAAAACCATTATTCTGAGAATGCATTTTAAAAATTTATTGTCTTTCTGACTTATAAAAATTAACTTTTTTTCATTTTAAGGAATTCCATATAAAAGTTAAACATTTAGTTTCATTGTCCAGAAATGATGATTCCATCTGTTTTTATGCAAAAAATTATTATGCTAATTGTTTCCCATTGGACTTTCTCAATTCTCAACAAGAAAAAGAACAAATGCAAAGAATTTAAAGCCAGAGACTGATTGCATCTGGATCTTCACATTTGCAAGATCGTTAATAGCCATACATAATAGTTTGTGTTTATATGCACTCACACAAGAAAAGTAACTACTTGATATATACATAGAGCTGATGTTCACACCACCACTACCATTCACCACACCCTCATTCAGAGTACTATTCTCCCAAATACATATTTTAAAATGTTCTTGGATGTCATGATCAACTAGGACAAATTGAGGATGGGGATAAGTATTGAGATTTTATTTATAAGTAGGGCTTAATGAGCATGTAAACTCTGGCAATTTGTGCTCAAATAACATTATCACTCCTGCAGGCTGAGGTTACATAATTCAGTAGCACAAATTTACTTATCTTTTTTTCTAAAGATCTCTCTTCTAATGACAACTAATTTAAACAGAAGATGTTATATTATTATCAACATCACAGGGAGTTTTGAAGATCTGAATGAATCCACACAAAGTGTTTAGAACAGTATTTGAATAGTTCACTGTTATTATTACTACTATAATATATTATTACTTTTTTTCAGTTTTTGCTTAGGTTGTACATGTTACTACCTAGTTATTTCTAGTTGCTTTGACCCTTGGGTATTACCAATATATGGGGATAATAGAAATGTCTTTTAGATTGAGTAGTAGAGAAAAAAATATATATCTCTATACATTATATGTGTATTATATATATGTGTATATCTATATATATAGTCTTGTGTTTCTTTTTAAAAATATCATCAATACATCTTTATTTTATTTTAATTCTGTTTTTAGATAAAAAGGAGAGCAGAGCAGTGAAGAATTTGTATTTATAGAAAGTGTCAAAGAACGGGTTCTCCTCTTTCAGGTCATTGCTTATAATCGCAGAAAAAATAGCTATTAAGAAGGAAATAAAAAACATATCTCTAGAGGAATGTGCACCACATGTTTGGAAAGAGATTCATTGACTGATTCACAAGGGCTTATAAAACTGTGAAAGAAAATATTTTACGGAACAGCTGCTTAAACATAGCAAGAATAACAGTGAGTGCATTAATTTAAACAAAATTAAAAAAATCACAGGGAAGTGAAAGGCAGTAGTTTTGATCTCATAGAGTTGTAGGCCAAAAAGTGGATTTGAATAGAATCCCAGAGACTGAACATTTTAACACAAGGATGTAAATATAATCTTACAGTCATACTATGTATGATAAGATAGGATTTATAATTGAAACATTCCATAGTAAGTATATACCTTATAACAAAAAATGGTCTTGATAGGGTGAAGAATAACTTGTTATGAAGGTGTATATTTTCAGGAGAAAACATAAACCTGGGACTGCAAAAAGTAAAATACACTAAAGGGAAGCCTCACCTTCTAGTCTTCTGTCTAGATTATCTCCCCAGGCAACCCATGTACCAGTAACACAGGATTACTCTCTCTACTCTGATCATTCCATAGAGCTTAGCAATTCCAAAAATTGCTATTTTACTTTTCTTTTAAAATCACTAAATGCACTAAAATAAAAAACTAACTGTTCACTCCACTTTTACATCTTATCGGATTAATGCTCTAAACTTCTCCTAATGCCCTTCTCCTCTTCAAAAACAACACAACATGACACAATAAAAGTTCCATGTAGTGTTATGTAGATTCTATTCCAATCTTTGAAATATCTATAAATCTGCCTTGCTTGTTCAATGGAGCTCCTGAGGGGCAATAATGTAGTCATTTACTTCATGACTATTTGTATAGATATGTGTCAAGCATTTTGCTAGGCACCGAGGATACAGGAATGAAAACATTGGCATATGTGAGGGAAACAGTGAATGATCAAAGTTGGGGCTAAGAGAAAACATACGTTGATACTAGAAAATCTTGGTAGGTCAAAGGTTGGAAATTTTATCCTAAAGGAATGGAAATGCACTGAAGTACTTTCAGATTTGAAATGCTACAACCAGATTTGCATTGGAGGATGAACAATGGATCTATGAATGGGAAGAGTAAAAGTTAAATATGGACAGAGCAATTAAAGAGTGACTTTTAGAAGGCTGCAAATTAATAGGCTACTAATTTAAACACCTGGAGAAGGACCAGGGCTGTATCAATGGAGAAATATGGATGGATTCAGGAGTAATATAGTCAAACATAATGCCATTTCTCATGATGTTTCCTCTCGCACCCACTTTTTCCTTTCTTAATTTGGTGAACATCTAGTTATTTTTCAACACTAATGTCAAGCAGCATGCACAGGATTAAGTTTATGGATCATTCCAGGTCTGTACACTTGAATTCTTTTCTGGTCAAACCTACAAGTTTGAACCTATTACACAAGTCCCAAACCTATTACACAAGTCCCAACATAGACTTGTGTAATATGGTAATATGAGTTACTGCTGTGGCTACTGCCACAACTATTACTACCAGTTAAGGGGTCTCTGAAGTCCCTATTCCTGATCCCTCTCCTTGCTTCCAGTTATACCCTACAGAGTCACACTTTACACAAATGTTCCTGCCACCTCTTGCCTCCAAATCTGGGGCATCCCTATTATTCCTCCAGCATGAAAAGTAGCACAATTCAATAGGTAATCAGCATACTACATGGAAATGATGGAGAGTTATTACTCATGGTGGCAAATTCTGATCAAGGGGAGATAAGAGACAATTGAAGAGTATGGCTGGCTTTCTTATCCCTCTGCTTCATGAATCATTCATAGGGTCTTTGTGAAGATCTCTGTGGAAATAGGAAAAAAGAGTTTGTCAAAAAGTTATGGCCAGCTTTTATATGTCCTCCTACTTCTCCTCCTTCTTCTTGTTTTTAAGATTTTGTTTATTTATTTGGCAGAGAGAGACAGAATGAGAGAGAGAATACAAGCAGGGGGAGTCAGAGAGGGAGAATTAGGCTTTCTGCTTAGCAGGGAGCCCAATGCAGGGCTCAGTCCCAGGACCTTGGGATCATGACCCCAGCTCAAGGCAGATGCTTAGCAACTGAGTCACCCAGGTGCCCCTGTATGTTCTTCTTTGAGTTTCTCTCCTTCACTGCTTCCTAGGTGTTGTACTCCCTAATATAGTTTTATTAATAAGCTTCTGTCCTTCTGTCTTTGTTTTCTAGGGATCCTAGTCTAAGTTCCCAATTCCTCTTCAATGAAGTGCATCATGGCTTAACTCTAGGTAAGCATGAGACACTGCTTTGTTCTTCCTTTTACAGAACCCCATGGATATCCACACAATATGTATAAAATAGTATTTTCCTAATTTTAATTAATTTACTTAGATATTTCTACAAAACCTTAAGTTCTTTGAAGATGCTGATGCCTCTGACATATATCACAGGATCCTCCTCCCCCAATGTAGTAGAACATTTAACCAATAACTGTAAAATGCAGGAATAAATTCAAAAGGTAATACAGTCATAAAAAATGTTACTCTGGGAGTTTAAGGTATAAAAAATGTTTGTCTCCCCTAAATAATTATTGTGCTTCTTAATGTCAGAATCTCAAGATTATAAATTAATCATCCTCTCCTTTATGATTTTGTTTCTTTTAATTTTTGTCACACACACATATGCACAATGCTTTCTTACTTAAATTTCTGAACTTCAAATTTATAGAAACTTTGTTTTTGTTTTCCCTTATTTATCACTCCTATTTTCTCCAGTGCTTTTTGTATTTAGGAAAAGTATAAATTATTAACATTGACAGTAACATTGACAAACAGGAGTCTCCAGGGATCATTAAATGTTAAAAACTCTGTAAAATAGGTCACATAACGGATCTTCAAAAGCAATGAGTATTTTTTCAACAACTGCTAAGATAGGATAATGTCATTTGTTGAAGAGGAATAAAGAAACCCATGTAGGTTTCAAATAACAGAAACATAAAATATAAATAACCATTTTTAACTATAGAAAAATATACCAAAGAAGATATTAAAAACACTGCTGAGTTATATAAATGCATTCTACCCACTGTGGAATCACTTTTCATTCCATTTATAACCTTAATATTATTTTTCTTCTGTATAATTTAGGCAATAGACAATCTTCCATTACAACCAGACCAAAAACATAAAAGAACCTAAAGCTCTTAAATAACTACAATTAAAATCATTTAATTTGTTTTCTTTTAAAAACAGCTTTAAAAAAAAACTTCAGCCTGATTTATACATTTAATTTCTATTTCATAATTTCAGTATTTTTCTTATCTTAATAGGACATTGTAAAACTATGAGATTATGGACATTGTGAACAGAATTAGTTACATTCTCAAAAACCTCTTTTCAGAGAATTCACTACTATCATAACTAAAACTGATACATATGACTTATGCATGGTAATAGGTTTTCGAAGAAAGGTTATGAATTAAAATAATGATATATTTTAAAATGGGAGAACAGACCATAGAATTATTTCCAATATTTCAATAAAAACGAGCAAGTGTATCTTTGTCATTGTGTTGCTCTAATCATGAGAGGTCACCACATAGTTCCAATAGTGGTTAAAACTTAGCATTATTCAAGCTGATAATTCATAATTAGGTCTGAGTCACTAGCCTCCTTCTTCCCGTTTCTTTGTTTAAAAATAAATATGGTTATTATAATTTAACATTTCAGGATTAGCATGAAACTTGCTCAAAGATTATTTTAATTGTGTAGTGTTGTTCCTATGGTTCCACTGAAACTTAATCATTGGCAAGGATTTGTTAAACTAATAAAAATAGCTCCACATTTTTTGCCATCCCCCCCATCACCTCTACAAATAATTTTGCCAGTCACTGAAGTGAGGAAAAAATAAATACATTTTTAAAATTTATTTTATAAATAAATAAAAAAATTTTCCTCAAAGTGAGGAAAAAATAAATAATCAGTGAACCACTGAAGTCTTAAAATTTTGACTCATTCATCTTAATTGTCTGTGACAATTTCAAGGAAACTAAAATCTTCCTTTGCTTCTGGACTTGAATTCTTATGTTTTACTGTCTTAGCTAGCACATGATAATGTGACTGCAAGTGTCTATACTGAAATGTCCACAGGAGAACAGGCACTGGTGGATATATCCACAAACCAAGACATACTTTGCTAGTTCAGAAGTTTCCTACTAATGATGCTCTAGTGAAAACATATATCCTCTATCTTCTAATTAGTGCAGGTTAAATGGATTTTTCTTATTTTGAAATTTGTTTGTTGCTACTTGGCACTTCAGTTATTACTGTTCATTTTATCAATTTAAATAAATCAGAATGTACTTGATAGCATGATTAGACTCCTGAAAATGATAATTAAGGCTTGGTAATAGATCATGCCTCTATAAATGTAGAAAACATTATTATCATTTCAGTGATTTTAATTCAATATAACTTCTATCTCTTTTAATCATCTCTTATTCTTTCTGGTCTCCTTCATTCTTAATTTTTAAATGGCATATAAAGGCAGATTATAATGATTTGAATTCTACTATACATGAACTTACAGATCTTTTTCCAAAAAAGTACTCCCCTCCCATGTATCTGCCACTTCCATGATGTTTGATCGGCTATCAATGTAAATAATTTTATTTGTTTATTTGTAGACAGATTGCTATTTTATGATTATATAAAATTAATTTTCATGAAAGCCTTTTGATTTAAAAAAAATGCTCAACCATTCCAAAAAGTTGTCCACAGAGAGTTCTTATGATTAGACCAATATCGTGTCCAGAGAACTGCTCTAAGATGGCATTACCCAGGAAGATTATGACTGTGGCTCAAAACATTGTCTTTCAGAGCAGCATCACCTAGAAAACCCAGAAAGCATGGCACCTGCCAAAGTTACTCAGGGTTTACTTCCCATAGCCATAGAAATTCTTTTTTTTTCTTTTTTTTTTTTTTTTTAGATTACTAATTCTGTTTGTTTTTTTTAATTGTGTTTTTTAGTCACTATACAGTACATCATCAGGTTTTGATGTAGTGTTCCATGATTCATTGTTTGCATATAACACCAAGTGCTCCATGCAATCCATGCCCTCCTTAATACCCATCACCAGGATTACCTATTCCCCCACACTACCCCCTTTTAAAACCCTGTTTCTTTCCTGGAATCCATAGTCTCTCATGGTTTGTCTCCCACTCCAATTTCATCCCCTTCATTTTTCCTTTCTTTCTTCTAATGTCCTCCATGCTATTCCTTATGTTCCACAAATAAGAGAAACCATATAATAATTGACTTTTTCTGTTTGACTTATTTCACTTAGCATAATCTCTTAGAGTCCCATTCAGTCTCTTCCAGTCCAAAAGTTGATTACCCATCTTTTCTGATGGCTGAGTAATATTCCATTGTATATATGGACCACATCTTCTTTACCCATTCATCTGCTGAAGGGCGTCTCAGCTCTTTCCATAGTTTGGCTATTGTGGACATTGCTGCTATGAACATTGGGGTGCCTATGGCCTTTCTTTTCACTACATCTGAATACAAAACCCAACACAATTAGCAAATAGCTAATTTTGGGTAATATAATTATATAAGTTGTACTAAACAGTTAACATACAGTTTCAAAACTACATTGGGGCACCTGCGTGGCCCAGTGGGTTAAGGCCTCTGCCTTCAGCTCAGGTCATGGTCCCAGGGTCCTGGGATCAAGCCACACATTGGGCTCTCTGCTCAGTGGGGAGCCTGCTTCCTCTTCTCTCTCTCTCTCTCTTTCTCTGCCTGCCTCTCTGGCCTAATTGTGATCTCTGTCAAATTAATAAATAAAATCTTTAAAAAAATGCATGAACAATTTCTTCTTGGTCTTAAATCCCACTAGTCTGCTTAGATGCTAGAAAAAAAAAATCTTAATTTTGTCCTAGTCTTTCTCATACAGAGAATTTTATAAACCAGAACTTACTTTAAATACTACTATCCTTTGGGGTGCCTGGGTAGCTCAGTAGGTTAAGCAGTTTCCTTTGGCTCGGTTCATGATCCCAGGGCCCTAGGACCCTGAAATGGAGCCGAGCATCATGCTCCTTGCTCAGCAGTGAGTCTGCTTCTCCTTCTCCTTTCACCCCTCCCTGTCACTTGTGTGTGCTCTCTCTCAGATAAATAAATAAACTATTTAAAGAATTAAAAAAAAAAAAGAATTACTAACCATCTAGTTTATAACCTCAATATCAGGAATTCTACATCCAGTTGGAAGCAGCTTGAAAGCTTCTCAGAAAGCAAAAATTGTGTGAAGTAGGGTTGGGCCCATGACCACCTCTTTAGAATTCAGATGTCATTTGATTTGTACTTTATTTTGGCATACTGGATGATTTGGGGAGTCACCAGGTATATGTTTCCAGAATTCCTTTGATCAAATCATGTTGGCAGGGCATGTCCTTTTTCACAGTCCTCACCCCAGCAGTAAGAATCTATACCATGTCTTCTTGCTTCTTATGGCCATTTGTTTGTCTGATATGCTATGTTCAGCTCTGGCTATTCAAGCAAGATAGCATAAACTCAACTACCTTCCTTGCACCTATTACAACAGAAAAGATCCTCTCATCATATCCAGCTCAACTAAGAAAGGCACTTCCCTCTATAATTTTTGCCATGTGTACCTTATTTTTATATTCTGGAATTATTGTATCCATCTATCAATTTAATTACTCAGCAAATTCCAGAGGAAAGATAATCACCTTCTTACTTTTGTGAAGGGGAATACTTGGCCATTCATAATGAAAGAGATGGACCTACAACCACTATTATCATTGCAAGCAAGGGAGGAGGAAAAGCAGAAAAGCTAAATTTTTCTGTTTGTTTAAATCAAATTTCATGAAACCTCATGAGGAAGAATATGTTAAGGGTATATTTAGCAAAAGTTGAAGTATTTTGTGTTCTGGCTTAAGCAGCAGCTGTCTAGAAGCAAATCTGCTCTGGTTTAAGGTCTTCTTATTATTTTCCCATATTAAATAATATTGTACACTCAGCCATGGAGTTCAGACCTTCATGATTTATGCTATATGAATTATATTTACGCTTCTTATAGTTGATATTTAAGAGTGATAAGATTTAGAGGTTTTGTCTGAAGTTTGACAATGGTGAGGAATGCAGACATTATGTTGTTACTATAAAAATCACCGAATCTGAATTTTCCTCAAAGTAAGATACCTAGAGACAGATCAGGACAAATATCTTTGAAACAGGGGTCAAGTTTGTAGTGATATGTTGACTCTTCCCTGATAAGAGTCTGATTGCCACAGTATTTGGAAGGGACTTAAACTGGGAAGAGAGTGAAGTGCTACCATGAGAGAGAATGGGGTCACACTGAATTATATGACTCTGTTCAAAATAAACAATTTATAGTTCTAGTAGGAAATTATACATATGCTTTCAAAGAGGCAAAGATGACACACACAAAAATCTAATTTCAAAGATATGTTGTCATCTCTTTTGCATATGTTGTAGCATAGTGTGCACTGTGTTCTGCAATCTTTAAAATATATATATATATTTTAAAGAGTAGAAGAATATATATATTCTCTTTAATATATATATATATATATATATATATATATATATATATTTTAAAGAGTAGAAGAAGAATCAATGAAACAAGATGGAATTGGGAGGGAGACAAACCATAAGTGACTCTTAATCTCACAAAACAAACTGAGGGTTGCTGGGGGGAGGGGGTTTGGGAGAAGGGGGTGGAATTATGGACATTGGGGAGGGTATGTGCTTTGGTGAGTGCTGTGAAGTGTGTAAACCTGGTGATTCACAGACCTGTACCCCTGGGGATAAAAATACATGTTTATAAAAAATAAAAAATTAAAAAAATATATATATATATACATATATCAGAGATAATGCCATACATTGATATTGTTTTCAATCTTTAGGTGTTATATCAATGTTACAATGAGTAGAAAACATATAAAAATTCCAATTGGAAGTTCTGGTCAAAGAAATGTACAATTATAATTTGGGTGGATTTTCCAAAATTCTGTACAAAGAAATTATATTAATTTATACTCCCATCAATAATATTTAAGAGCAACTTTTCCTCCACAAACTGAATAAAGAGGAGTATTATATCTCATTACAATTTCAATATGTATTTACTTAAAATATTGAATACTTTTATTATATATTTAGGATTTTTTCTCTTAATTCTTAATACTCTTCAACCTTTTTCTATTTGGTGGCTAGATTTTTTTATTTGAAGAAATGTTTTATAGATTGGGGAAATTGTTCTTTTTTCTGTGATAGAAACTGCAAACTTTTTTCTGTGGTAATTCATCTTTCCCTTTGCAGAATGTGTCTGTTCATGTAGTTTAAGATATTAATTTTTTTTATTTTCTGGGTTTGCATTAAAGATATAAAGACTTTACATACTACATATTTAAAATAATTAAAGGATAATTTTCCTACAGACTTTTTAAATGCTCTTATAATTTTTGTTTTCATATTCAAAAACATTTGAATAATATGGTACTAGCCCAATGTAAGATGAGAGCTATAGGTCCAACTATATTTATTCTTCCAAAAAAATACCTAGTTGTCACAAAAACTACTTATATGAAAAACCAGTAATCTGGCTGCTTATAAAATCAACTAGTTAAAACAATAGTTTTCACATATTAAAAACAAACAATCATGCATTTGTATATTACCATAGAAACCCCAAAGATAAAATAATATTAATAAGAAACAAGTAAATTCTATATGAAGACATCTATCTTTCTTTTTTTTTAATATTTTTATTTATTTATTTGACAGACAGAGATCACAAGTAGGCAGAAAGGCAGGCAGAGAGAGAGGAAGGGAAGCAGGCTTCCTGCTGAGCAGAGAGCCCAATGTGGGGCTAGATCCCAGTATTCTGGGATCATGACCTGAGCTGAAGGCAGAGCCTCTAACCCACTGAGCCACCCAGGTGCCCCTATCTTTCTAAATCTATAAGATGACATGATATGAATAAGTTGAAAAGTGTACTATGTTCTGGACAAACACTAAAAAGATGCCAATATCCACCGAAATAATACTAATAAATGAACATAATCTCAAGTTAATTAACTATAGAGCATTTTTACCACTAATAAATTTCTCTGGAAATATAAACAAGTATAGCCAGAATAAAAATCTCAAAAAGAAAAGTAGTAAGAATAACTAAGATAATAAAGCACACTGGAGCTCTGCTATGGAGTTGGAATGAAATAGTGTGGCAGAGTCATATTACTAGATAGTTCAATGGCACAAATTCAGAAAATAGAAAAATCCCATAATCCTCAATGAAATTTTAAGATATAAGAAAGTGGCAACTTGATTTGTGAGGAAAAACATGGATTATTTAACAAATCAAGCTCCATTTCAGGGACATATAATTTCTTTATATTAGTATATTTTTGTGGATTTTAAAACTGATTTTTCTCTTTTGGTGGGTATCAATTGTATAAATAACTTTGAGCCCCACCCAAATACATTGTGTTGTGTTAGAAATTATTGGGGACACAAAGAATTATATAAGCTCTCTCTCCAATGAAAACATTTTGGGTAGCTAAGCAGTGTAATATTTAAATTCTTGCACAATAATTTAAATATAAATTTATATGTATAAATACAATGCCATAGAAATATTACTGAATGTGTTATTTAAAGAATTCTTAAAGCCTTCATTTTTCCAAATTCAATGGCAATTTATGTGTTTTTGCAGTATACATAGCCTGAGCAGCGTTTGATGCAAATGAACACTCTTTCCCTCTTTTTATTTCCTTTCTTTCTTTTTTTTTCAATTAGGCAAAATGGGCAAAGGGAGATAAGAGACATGCACAGGCTTCCAGCTATAGAATGAAATAAAATGCACAGCATAAGGAATATAGCCCTCAATATTGTAATCACATTGCGTGGTGACAGATGGTAGTTACACTTGTGGTGAGCATAGCATAATGTACAGATTTTTGGAACTACTATGTTGTGCACCTGAAACTAATGTAACATTATGTGTCAATTATACTCAATTTTTTTTAAAAAAATTACATTGTGATTAAATGCTCATAACATAAAATTTACAATTTAAATTATTTTTTAGTGTCCATTCTGGGGCATTAAATACATTCATATTATCATGCAATCATCACCACCATCTATCTACAGAACTTTTCCATCTTTCCAAACTGAAACTCTTTACCTATTGGACATTAACTTCCCATCCATCACTATTCCCAATTCTTGGCAATCAGCATTCTACTTTCTATCTCTATGAATTTGACTGGCTTAGATATTGTAATCAGTAGAATTACACAATATTTTAATGTTTGTGTCTGGCTTATTTCCCTTTGCATAATTTCTTCAGGATTCAGCCATGTAACATGTGTCAGAATTTTCTTCCTACTTAAGCCTGAAACAAATTCTGTTGTATGTATATACCACATTTTATTTATCAATTCATCAGTCAATAGGCACTTGGACTCCTTCCACAGTTTGACTCTTATGAATAGTACTATAAACATGTGTGGAGGAGGGTTGGGTAGGAGCAGGGAGGGGGAAAACAGGGTGATGGGTATTGAGGAGGGCACATGCTGAGATGAGCACTAGATGTTATACTTAACTAATGATAATTGAATACTACATCAAGGACTAATTATGTACTACACAGTAGTTACCTGAACATAACAAAAAAGAAAAAGTAAAGGAAAAAGAAAAAGAATAAAAAGAAAATATATGTGCAAATATATCACCAAGTCCTTTTTTTCAATTATTTTGTGTATATACCTAGAAGTGGAATTTCTGAATCATATGATATGTTATATACATCATTGTGTGATTGTGTGTGTTTGTGTGTGTGTGTGTGTGTGTGTGAGAGAGAGAGAGAGAGAGAGATTCATTAAAAAGAATGGGGAAGGAAGTAATTGGCAGAGCCATAGTATGTATAGAATGTTCAATTATCTCAAGTTCCTAGTTTTTTTTCTTTTTTACTAGATCAGCTTAATTTCCCTCATTTGTTTTCTTATGTGAAAATTATTTTTATTAAATACACATCTTTTAACTCATCTATGTAAGTCTTTGGCATCTTCTGTTGTAGAAGTAACTCAGAGGGTGGTAAGGTTTTGCTATTATTAAAGGCCCCAGAGAAGTGTAAATATCACTCCGAACTTGAAACATAGGAAATAAGTTTCTTGGATACAATAATTTTTTCCTCCCTGGAGCTCTAGGAAGAGGCAAAAATCACTTGCTGCTTTCATGGAACAGCAAATACAGCTTTATTAAGTGGATGAAGACAAAACTTACTTTACAAAGTAAAGCTTGAATGATAGGTGTGAACTGGTGCCTCTCCTGAGAGAACTGCTCTGTATGGCCACTTTGAGATCCTCTTAAAGCCTTTGATCTATAAATGTTCTCAGTCCCAACTCCCTGCTTTATAAACCTTTCAAAATAAGGGCAGAGGGTAGCCCTGAGGTCAGCAGTGTGAGGACAAGGGGAGGAAAGGACAGAGGCTCTAACATAAAGCTTATATGTAATACCTATGTCTAATGTCAATATGCCTGCTTTTAAGAAAGCCAAAATTAGACTCCGAGCAACATCTTCTTCACACAAACTCTGTTTTTTGGCTTCCACACATATTTTTCTAGTAACATTTATTTCATCACATTACAAAACACTTTTCCATAATATTTTCTCACTGAGACTCCCAGGGCTTTTAATATCTCCAGAATATATTTTTCCATTTTTCCATAAGACTAAAAAGTAACATAAGTTCTAAAAAGATCCACTAAAAAGATTCTGCAAAAAGTAGATGAAGAGGACTGTGATGGAGAGCAGGAAGAGGAGGTTAAGGATAACCCCGGTATGCTCAGAGATATAAAAACTTGGAGGAAAAAAAAAAAGTTCAGTCTTTTCTGTACCATGTTACCCTCAATATAGGCCTAGATATTGGAAGAAAATGAGAAAAGTTATTCCCAAAGAAGTCAAGCAACTGCCTGCAAATCCCATGTGTCACATTTCCTTGATTCTAAGACAATGTTAATGTAAGATGAACCATTGATTTAATAAGTTTCTTGAAAGGAAAAGGAATCACCACATATATGTGACAAAATGCACCTGATTTCACAAATGTTACAACATAAGAAGTAAATTGGAAGTTGCATTCTACAAAGATGACCTCAGGCTGCATGGGGACACATTATGGACAAAAAACAGAATGGCGAACCTAGTACATGCATTGGATCTTCACACTGGAAAGATTGAAGAAGCAAAAACAGAGATAATAATGATGTGGATTATTCTGAAAAATCTTAAAGAGATGTTTGAAAAACATCTTATTTGTACCTAGGAATGATCATACAATGCTCAGAAGTCACAGAATAAGAAGGAAACAAATTTTAATAAAGAAAAACCTTATAATTCAGGGATATTGAAATATAATTCTAGTGCCTCCTATAAAATAATTTTAAAACTCATCATTATTAATTCCAGATACATACAGTACAATACATTTTTATTAACATATAATGTATTATTTGCCCCCAGGTGTACAGGTCTGTGATTCATCAGTCTTAGACATTTCACAGCAGTCACCATAACACATAACCTCCCCAATGTCCAAACCCAGACACCCTATACCTGCTCCCATCCCCACAGAAACCTTCAGTTTGTTTTGTGAGATTAAGAGTTTCTTATGGTTTGTCTCCTTCCCAGTCCTTCTTGTTTCATTTCTTCCTTCCCTACCTCCCAAGCCCCTGCCCTGCCTCTCAAATTCCTCATATCAGAGAGATCATATGACAATTTTCTTTCTATAATTGACTTATTTCACTTAGCATAATACCCTCTAGTTCCATTCACATCTTTGCAAATGGCAAGATTTTATTTCTTTTGATGGCTGCATAGTATTCCATATATATATGTGTGTGTGTGTGTGTGTATAACCTCTTTATCCATTTATCTGTTGACAGATATCTAGCAACATTCCATAGTTTGGCTATTGTGGATGTACTGTAAACACATGCCCTTTTGGATCACTACATTTGTATCTGTAGAGTAAATACCCAGTAGTACAATTGCTGGGCCATAGGGTAGCTCTGTTTTCAACTTTTTGAGGAACCTCCATGCTGTTTGCCAGAGTGGCTGCACCAGTTTGCATTCCTATCAACAGTGTAGGAGAGTTCCCCTTTCCCTGCATCCTGCCAACATCTGTCATTTCCTGACTTGTTAATTTTAGCCATTCTGACTGTGTGAGGTGGTATCTCATTGTGGTTTTGATTTGTATATCCCTGATGGCGAGTGATATTGAACACTTTTTCATGTGTATGTTGGCCATCTGAATGTCTTCTTTGCAGTAATGTCTGTTCATGTCTTCTTCCCATTTCTTGATTGAATTCTTTGTACTTTGGGTGTTGAGTTTGGTAAGTTCCTTACAGATTTTGGATACTAGCCCTTTATCTGATTATGGCATTTGCAAACATCTTCTCCATTCTGTCAGTTGTCTTTTGGTTTTGTTGACTATTTCCTCTGTTGTACAAAAGTTTTTGTATTGATGAAGTCCCAATAGTTCATTTTTGCCCTTGCTTCCCTTGCCTTTGATGATGTTTCTAGAAAGAATTTGTTGCGGCTGAGGTTGATGAGGTTGCTGCCTGTGTTCTCTTCAAGGATTTTGATGGATTCCTTTCTCACATTGAGGTCTTTCGTCTATTTTGAGTACTTTTCTGTGTAGTATAAGGAAATGGTCCAGTTTCATTCTTCTTCATATGGCTGTCCAATTTTCCCAACACCGTTTGTTGAAGAGACTGTCTTTTTTCCATTGGACATTTGTTCCTCCTTTGTCGAAGATTAGTTGACCATAGAGTTAAGGTCTATTTCTGGTTTCTCTATTCTGTTGCATTGATTTATGTGTCTGGTTTTTTGCTGGTACCAAACTCTCTTGATGATGAAAGATTTGTAATAGAGCTTGAAGTCTGGAATTGCGATGCCACCAACTTTGGTTTTCTTTTTCAACATTCCTCTGGCTATTCAGGGTCTTTTCTTGTTACATATAAATTTTAGGGCTGTTTGTTCCATTTATTTGAAAAAACTGGATGGCATTTTGATAGGGATTGCATTAAATATGTAGATTGCTTTAGGTAGCATAGACATTTTCACCAAATTTATTCTTCCAATCCATGAGCATGGAACATTTCTCCATTTCTTTGTGTCTTCCTCAGTTTCTTTCATGAGTGCTCTATAGTTTTCTGAGTTCAGATTCTTTGTCTCTTTGGTTAGGTTTATTCCTAAGTATCTAATGGTTTGGGGTACAATTGTAAATGGGACTGACTCCTTAATTTCTTTTTCCTTTGTCTTGTCGTTTGTGAATAGAAATGCAACTGATTTCTGTGCATTGATATTATCTCCTGATACTTTACTTAATTCCTGTATGAGTTCTAGCAGTTTTGGAATGGAGTCTTTTGGGTTTTCCCCTTAAAGTATCATCTCATCGCCAAAGAGTGAGAGTCTGACTTCTTTGCCAATTTGGATGCCTTTTCTTTCTTTTTGTTGTCTGATTGTTGAGGGTAGGATTTCTAGTACTATGTTGAATAGCAGTAGTGATAGTGGACATTCCTGCTGTGTTCCTGACCTTAGGGGAAAAGCTCTCAGTTATTCCCCCATTGAGAATGATACTGTGGGTTTTTCACAGATGACTTCTATGATATTGAGGTATGTACCCTCTATGCCTACACTGTGAAGAGTTTTGATCAAGAGAAGCTGTACTTTGTCAAATGTTTTTTCAGCATCTATTCTCTCTTTTATTTCTTTGTCATTTCTTTGTCAAGCATTTCTTTGTCAAATGCTTTTTCAGCAGCTATTCTCTCTTTTATTAATGTATTGTATCACATTGATTGATTTGGTAATGTTGAACCAAGCTTGCAGCCCAGGAATAAATCCCACTTGGCCGTGGTGAATAATCCTTTTAATGTACTGTTTGATCCTATTGTCTAGTATTTCGGTGAGAATTTTCACATCCATGTTCATCAAGGATATTGGTCTATAGCTCTCTTTTTTGATGGGATCTTTGTCTGTTTTGGGGATCAAAGTGATGCTGGCCTCATAAAATGAGTTTGGAAGTTTTCCTTCCAGTTCTATTTTTTGGAGCAGTTTCAGGAGAATAGGAATTAGTTCTTCTTTAAATATTTGGTAGAATTCCCCTGGGAAGCCATCCTGCCCTGGGCTCTTGTTTGTTGGGAGATTTTTGATGACTGCCTCAATCTCCTTACTGGTTATGGGTCTGTTCAGGTTTTCTATTTCTTCCTGGTTCAGTTTTGGTAGTTTATATGTCTCTAGGAATGCATCAATTTCTTCCAGATTATCAAATTTATGGATGCATAGTTGCTCATAATTTGTTCTTATAATTATTTGTATTTCTTTGGTGTTGGTTGTGATCTCTCCTCTTTCATTCATGATTTTATTTATTTGGGTCTTTTCTCTTTTCTTTTTGATAAGTCTGGCCAGGGGTTTATTAATCTTATTAATTCTTTCAAAGAACCAGCTCCTAGTTTCATTGATATGTTCTACTGTCTCTTGGTTTCTATTTCATTGATTTCTGCTCTGATCTTTATGATTTCTTTTCTCCTGCTGGGTATAGGCTTTCTTTGTTGTTCTTTCTCTAGCTCCTTTAGGTGTAGGATTAGGTCGTGTACTTGAGAGCTTTCTTGTTTCTTGAGAAAGGCTTGTATCACTATATACTTTCCTCTCAGGACTGCCCTTGCTGCATCCCAAAGATTTTGAACAGTTTTCATTTTCACTTGTTTCTATGATTTTTTTTTCAATTCTTCTTTAATTTTGTGGTTGACTCATTCATTCTTTAGTAAGATGCTCTTTATCCTCCATGTATTTGAGCTCTTTCCAACTTTCCTCTTGTGATTGAGTTCTAGTTTCAGAACTGTCAGGAGCCAGTACAGGAGGCCTAATCTAAGAGCTGTAAGGGACTGAATATGATTGGCTGTTCATTTAGGTCCACTCTCACGGGAGGTGCATGAGCACTGCATTTTGATTGGTTAACACTGCCTGTATAAAAACGCATGCGCCGAGGGTAGAGGGAGGAGAAGAAAAAAGTGATTAAAGAAGAAGGTTCGCCGCTACGTGAGTCTCCGAGTCGTTCTTGCAGGCCGAGAGTGACACAGAACATTATGGTTTGAAAAATATGTAGGGAATGACCCCAATCTTCTGGTACTGGTTGTGACCTGATTCATGACCCAAGTATATACACACACACACACACACACACACACACACACACACATATGATATTTTAATATATTTTTGTACATTATTTATATTATATATATGTATATATATATATCTTACATATTATTAATGTCTATATTGATTAGTTCCATAGCCTTTGTTACTGCCTCTTCTTCTTTTTTTTTTTTTTTTGTGGTAAGGTTTTCTGCTTTGTCATTTTATCCAGATAAGAATGGATGAATGAGAGAACAAAATACTAAAAGGGTGGCAAAGATTCCAGAAAAATATACACTAACCACATCGGAAGAGACCCAAACTTGGGTGGAGAAGAAAGGGGGAAAAATATATATATATATATATATATTTGTGTGTGTGTGTGTGTGTGTGTGTGTGTATACACTGGTGAATAGAACAAAGCCACCCACTTGATTTTAGTGTATTCTGGTCTCCCAGAAGAAACTACCTCCCAAAATTTAAAAGAAAGCAAACACACACACACACACACACACACACACACAAGGGCAAATGTGATGAAGGGATAGAATACAACTGTAAAGATGAAAATTTAAAAATATTCTTTAAAAGGAATTGATAAGATAAGTTGGTTGGGAAAAAAAAAAAAAAAAAAAGGAGAGTCTCCTGATCAGACTGGAGACTAGAACAAAGCCATGCACTAGATTTAGCATATATTTTGATCTATTAGAAAAAGTTGTTTCCCACATTTTTAAAAGAAAAAAACCTATATGTGTATAAAAAATAAGATCAAATATAATAAAGAGATAAAATATGACTAAAACAACGAAAATGTTAAAAGATTTTTTAAAAAGGTACTGATAAGATAAAATAGTTTTGAAATATTAAAAGAGGAAAGAGAAAATTTTTTTAGAAATAGAATAAGAAAAAAATAAAATTAAAAAAAATTAACTTAGAAAGACTAAAGGATCAATGGTAAAAAGCCATGAATTCTATGTGATGCTTTCCTAGCTCTGGGGTTCCAGAGTTCTCATTGATTTGTGAATTGGTCTTGGCTGAATGTTCTTGCTGATCTTCTGGAGGAGGGGTCTGTTACAGTGATTCTCAAATGTTTTTGCCAGAGGCAGAATTGCACCACCCTTGCCAGGGGCCAGGCTAAATAATCTTCTCAGGTTTGCTCTTGGTAATTTGTTTCCTGAACGACTTCCATAGAGATTTGGAGGATGGGAATGAAAATGGCAGCCTCCTAGTCTCCTGCCCAGAGAAGCTGAGAGCTCAGGACCCCACTCCTCAGTGCACCCACAGAGAAAAGCAGTCAATGCCTCCCTTCTCCTTGCTGTCAGGCCACACTCTGAGCTTACCTGGCCTGTAACCAAGCATTTCTAACTCTGGCAACTGGCTCTGTTTGGAGTTTTAAAACCCAGCAGATTCCTGCTGATTCTCCCATGCCACTCCTCCCGCAGAAGGAAGGAAGGGGTCTCTACATATCTGCCACTTGTAGGATCCCTGCTTGAAAAGCAGTGGACTGACTGTGCCTTGGATCAGGTAACCCTGAGCTGAGAGCTCACTCCTTGACTCTGTCTCTGAGGCTGGCTTCCCAACTCTAATACCTGGCAGCTCTGCCATACTCAGACACCCCTGGTCTTTCTGTGACTCCATGTATCCTGAAACCACACTGTCCCCATGAGGTCTCAAGCCCCTGATTAGCCTCTGAAGCAATGTCCCTTGGTGGAGCAGACTTCTAAAAGTTCTGATTTTATGCTCTGCTGCTCTCTCACTTGCTGGGAGCCAGCGCCTACCCCCATGGTCTATCTTCTTGTCACTTTGGATTCACTTCTCTGCACATCCTAACTTCCAGAAAGTGGTCACTTTTCTGTTCCTAGAATTGCTTCTCTTCTCTTCTATCTCCTGTTGAGTCTGTAGGTATTAAGAATAGTTTGCTAACTCTCTAGCTGAACTCCTGGGATCTAATGATATTTCAGTCTCCTACTCCTCTACCATCTTCCTTCTTCCTTAGTATAATACATTTTTAAATTTTTTTTATTTTTTATAAACATATAATATATTTTTATCCCCAGGGGTACAGGTCTGTGAATCACCAGGTTCACACACTTCACAACACTCACCATAGCACATACCCTCCCCAATGTCCATAAGCCCACCCCCATCTCCCAAACCCCTCACCGCAGCAACCCTGTTTGTTTTGTGAGATTACAAGTCACTTATGGTTTGTCTCCCTCCCCATCCCATCTTGTTTCATTTATTCTTATCCTACCCTCTTAACCCCCCCATGCTGCATCTCTACTTCGTCATATCAGGGAGATCATATAATAGTTGTCTTTCTTCAATTGACTTATTTTGCTAAGCACAATACCCTCTAGTTCCATCCATGTCGTCACAAATGGCAAGATTTCATTTCTTTTGATGGCTGTATAGTATTCCATTGTGTATATATACCACCTCTTCTTTATTCATTCATCTGTTGATGGACATCTAGATTCTTTCCATAGTTTGGTTATTGTAGACATTGCTACTATAAGCATTCGGGTGCACGTGCCCCTTTGGATAACTATGTATCTTTAGGGTACAGTAGTGCAATTGCTGGGCCATAGGGTAGCTCTATTTTCAACATTTTGAGGAAACTGCATGCTGTTTTCCAGAGTGGTTGCACCAGCTTGCATTTCCACCAACAGTGTAGAAGACTTCCCCTTTCTCTGCATCCTCGCCAGCATCTGTCATTTACTGGCTTGTTAAATTTTAGCCATTCTGACTGGTGTGAGGTGATATCTCATTGTGGTTTTGATTTGTATTTCCCTGAAGCCGAGTGATATGGAGCACTTTTTCATGTGTCTGTTGCCCATCTGTATGTCTTCTTTGCCGAAATGTCTGTTCATGTCTTCTGCCCATTTCTTGATTGGATTCTTTATTCTTTGGGTATTGAGTTTGCTAAGTTCTTTATAGATTTTGGATAGCCCTTTATCTGATATGTCGTTTGCAAATATCTTCTCCCATTCTGTCAGTTGTTTTTTGGTTTAGTTAACTATCTCCTTAAGATGCAAAAGCTTTTGGGGCGCCTGGGTGGCTCAGTGGATTAAGCCGCTGCCTTCAGCTCAGGTCATGATCTCAGGGTCCTGGGATCGAGCCCCACGTCTGGCTCTCTGCTCAGCAGGTAGCCTGCTTCCCCCTTTGTCTCTGCCTACCTCTCTGCCTACTTGTGATCTCGCTCTCTGTCAAATAAAAAATAAATAAAATCTTTAAAAAAAAAAAAGATGCAAAAGCTTTTGATCTTGATGAAATCCCAATAGTTCATTTTTGCCCTTGCTTCCCTTGCCTTTGGCGATGTTTCTAGGAAGACGTTGCTGCAGCTGAGGTCGAAGAGGTTGCTACCTGTATCCTCCTCAAGGATTTTGATGGGTTCCTTTCTCACATTGAGGTCCATCATCCATTTTGAGTCTGTTTTCATGTGTGGTAAAGGAAATGGTCCAATTTCATTTTTCTGCATGTGGCTGTCCAATTTTCCCAACACCATTTATTGAAGAGGGTGTCTTTCTTCCATTGGACATTCTTTCCTCCTTTGTTGAATATTATTTGACCATAGAGTTGAGGTCTATTTCTGGGCTCTCTATTCGGCTCCATTGATCTATGTGTCTGTTTTTGTGCCAGTACCATATGTCTTGATGATGACAGCTTTGTAATAGAGCTTGAATTCCGGAATTGTGATGCCACCAACTTTGGCTTTCTTTTTCAATATTCTTTTGGCTATTAGAGTTTTTTTCTGGTTCCATATAAATTTTAGGATTATTAGTTCCATTTCTTTGAAAAAAAATGAATGGCATTTTGATAGGGATTCCATTAAATGTGTAGATTGCTTTAGGTAGCATAGACATTTACACAATATTTGTTCTTCCAATCCAGGAGCATAGAACATTTTTCCATTTATTCATGTCTTCCTCAATTACTTTCATGAGTACTTTATAGTTTTCTGAGTATAGATTCTGAGCCTCTTTGGTTAGGTTTATTCCTAGGTATCTTATAGTTTTGGGTGCAATTGTAAATGCGGTTGACTCCTTAATTTCTCTTTCTTCTGTCTTGTTGTTGGTGTAGAGAAATACAACTGATTTCTGTGCATTGATTTTATATCCTGACCCTTTACTGAATTCCTGTACAAGTTCTAGCAGATTTGGAGTGAAGTCTTTGGGGTTTTCCACCTGAAGTATCATATCATCTGCAAAGATTGAGAGTTGGACCTTTTCTTTGCCGATTTGGATGCCTTTAATTTCTTTTTGTTGTCTGATTGCTGAGGCTAGGACTTCTAGTACTATGTTGAATAGCAGTGGTGATAATGGACATCCCTGCCGTGCTCCTGACCTTAGCAGAAAAGCTTTCAGTTTTCTCCATTGAGAATATTTGCGGTGGGTTTTTCATAGATGGCTTTGATACTATTGAGGTATGTGCCCTCTATCCCTACACTTTGAAGAGTTTGGATCAGGAAGGGATGCTGTACTTTGTCAAATGATTTTTCAGCATCTATTGAGAGTATCATATGGTTCTTGTTCTTTCTTTTATTGATGTGTTGTATCATATTGATTGATTTGTGGATGTTGTAGCCCTGGAATAAATCCGATCTGTTTGTGGTGAATAATCCTTTTAATGTACTGTTAGATCCTATTGGCTAGTGTTTTGGTGAGAATTTTTGCATCTGTGTTCATCAAGGATATTGCTCTGTAGTTCTCTTTTTCGATGGGATCATTGTCTGGTTTTGGGATCAAGGTGATGCTGGCCTCATAAAATGAGTCTGGAAGTTTTCCTTCCATTTCTATTTTTTGGAAGAGTTTCAGAGGAATAGGAAATAGTTCTTCTTTAATTGTTTGGTAGAATTCCCCCAGGAAGCCATCTGGCCCTGGGCTTCTGTTTGTTTGGAGATTTTTGATGACTGTTTCAATTTCCTTACTGGTTATGGGTCTGTTCAGGTTTTCTATTTCTTCCTGGTTCAGTTGTGGTAGTTCAGTTGTGGTTATGGGTCTGTTCAGGTTTTCTATTTCTTCCTGGTAGTTGTGGTAGTCCTGGTTTTTATGTCTCTAGGAATGCATCCATTTCTTCCAGATTGTCAAATTTGTTGGCGTAGAGTTGCTCATAGTATGTTCTTATAATTGTTTGTATTTCTTTGGTGTTAGTTGTGATCTCTCCTCTTTCATTCATGATTTTATTTATTTGGGTCTTTTCTCTTTTCTTTTTGATAAGTCTGGCCAGGGGTTTATCAATCTCATTAATTCTTTCAAAGAACCAGCTCCTAGTTTCAGTGATTTGTTCTATTGTTTTTTTGGTTTCTATTTCATTGATTTCTGATCTGATCTTTATGATTTCTCTTCTCTTGGTGGGTTTAGGGTTTCTTTCTTGTTCTTTCTCCAGCTCCTTTAGGTGTAGGGTTAGTCTGTGTACTTGAGACCTTTCTTGTTTCTTGATAAAAACTTGTACTACTATATATTTTCCTCTCAGGACTGCCTTTACTGTGTCCCACAGATTTTGAACAGTTGTGTTTTCATTATCATTTGTTTCCATCATTTTTTTCAATTATTCTTTAATTTCCTGGATGACACATTCATTCTTTAGAAAGATGCTGTTTAGCCTCCATGATCTGGGTTCTTTCCAACTTTCCTTTTGTGATTGAGTTCTAGCTTCAGAGCATTGTGGTCTGAATATATGCAGGGAATGATACCAATCTTTTGATACCAGTTGAGACGTGATTTAGGACCGAAGATGTGATCTATTCTGGAGAATGTTCCATGTGCACTAGAGAAGAATGTGTAATCTGTTGCTTTGGGATGAAATGTTCTGAATATGTCTGTGATGTCCATCTGGTCTACTGTGTCATTTAAGGCCTTTATTTCCTTGTTGATCTTTTGCTTGGATGATCTGTCCATTTCAGTGAGGGGAGTGTTAAAGTCCCCTACTATTATTGTAATATTGTTGATGTGTTTCTTTGATTTTGTTATTAATTAGTTTACATAGTTGGCTGCTCTCATGTTAGTGGAATAAATATTTAAATTTGTTAGATCTTCTTGTTGGACAGATCCTTTGAGTAGGATATAGTGTCCTTCCTCATCTCTTATTATAGTCTTGGGCTTAAAATCTAATTGATCTGATACAAGGATTGCCACCCTTGCTTTCTTCTGTTGTCCATTAGCATGGTAAATTGCTTTCTACCCCCTCACTTTAAATCTGGAGGTGTCTTTGGGTCTAAAATGAGTTTCTTGTAGGCAATATATAGGTGGGTTTTGTTTCTTTTATCCATTCTGATATTCTGTGTCTTTTGATTGTTGCGTTTAGCCCATTAACATTCAGGGTAACTATTGAGAGTTATGAATTTAGTGTCATTGTATTGCCTCTAAGGTGACTATTACTGTATAATGTCTCTGTTTCTTTCTGCTCTACTACTTTTAGGCTTTCTCTTTGCTTAGAAGACCCCTTTCAAGATTTCCTTAGAGCTGGTTTGGTGTTTGCAAATCCTTTCAGTTTTTGTTTGTCCTGGAAGCTTTTAATCTCTCCTTCTATTTACAGTGATGGCCTGGCCTACCTGGATATAGTATTCTTGGCTGCATGTTTTTCTCGTTTAGTGATCTGAATATATCATGACAGCTCTTTCTGGCCTGCCAGGTCTCTGTGGATATGTCTGCTGCCAATCTAATATTTTTACCATTGTATGTTACAGACTTCTTTTCCCCAGGCTGCTTTCAGGATTTTCTTTTTGTCACTAAGTCTTGTAAATTTTACTATTAGGTGACAGGGTATGGACCTATTCTTATTGATATTGAGGGGGGTTCTCTGCCCCTCCTGGATTTTGATGCTTGTTCCCTTTGCCATATTAGGGAAATTCTCTCCAATATTTCTCTCCAATATGCCTTCTGCTCCCCTCTCTCTTTCTTCTTCTTCTGGAATCCCAATTTTTCTAATGTTGTTTCATCTTATGGTATCATTTATCTCTCAAATTCCCCCCTCATGGTCCTGTAGCTCTTTGTCCCTCTTTTGATCAGCTTCTTTATTCTCTGTCATTTGGTCTTCTATATTGCTAATTCTTTCTTCTGCCTCATTTATCCTAGCAGTGAGAGCCGCCATTTTTTTTTACACCTCATTAATAGCTTTTTTTGATTTCAACTTGGTTAGATTTTAGTTCTTTTATTTCTCCAGAAAGGGCTTTTATATCTCCCAAGAGGGTTTCCCTAATATCTTCCATGCCTTTTTCGAGCCCAGCTAGAACCTTGAGAATTGTCATTCTGAACTCTCGATCTGACGTATTACCAATGTCTGTATTGATTAGGTCCCTAGCCTTAGGTACTGCCTCTTGTTCTTTTTTTTGTGGTGAATTTTTCTGCCTTGTCATTTTGTCCCGATAAGAGTATATGAAGGAGCAAGTAAAATACTAAAAGGGTGGTAAGACCCCAGAAAATATGCTTTAACCAAACCATAAGAGATCCCAGATCATGGGGGTGAGAAAGGGGATAAAAATCGGTTAAGAAAAAAAAAAAAAAGAAATAATTAAAAAAAGAAAACAAATAAAGAAAGAAATATAAAAAAGAAATATATATATATATATATATATATATATATATATTAGATAAACTAGTTATAAAACGTTAAAAAAAGAAAAGGGTAAAAGTTTAAAAAATTAGCAGAAGGAGGAAAAAAATTGAAAAAGAAAAAAAATTAAATTAACTGCAAGACTAAAGAATCATGGTGAGATAGCTATGAGTTCCATGCTTTGCTTTCTCCTTCTCTGGAATTCCGCTGCTCTCCTTGGTAATGAACCTTCACTCCTTGGTAGGTGAACTTGGTCTTGGCTGGATTTCTTGTTGATCTTCTGGGGGAGGGGCCTGTTGTAGTGATTCTCAAGTGTCTTTGCCCCAGGCAGAATTGCACTTCCCTTACCAGGGGCTGGGCTGAGTAATCAGCTCAGGTTTGCTTTCAGGAGCTTTTGTTCCCTGAATGCTTTCCATGGAGTTCTGGAGGATGGGAATGAAAATAGCGGCCTCCCAGTCTCTGGCCTGGAGGAGCCAAGAGTTTGGGCCCCACTCCTCAGTGCGCCCTCAAGGAATAGTGCCCAATTACTCCCGTCTCCCTGGACTATGGCTGTGCTCCAAGCTCATTGAGCCTGCGGCCGGTTCAAGGTAACTTGGAGCTGAGAGCTCACTCCTCGGCTCTGTCTCTGTAGCCAGCTTCCCCGTTTTAACACCTGCAAGCCCTGTGACACTCAGACACCCCTGATCCTTCTGTGACCCTGCGGGACCTGAGGCCATGCTGACCCCACATGGGCTTCACACAGTTTAGCCTCTGGAGCAATGTCCCTCAGCAGAACAGGATTTAAAAAGTCCTGATTTTAATTTGAATCTCCCTGATGACTAGGCATGATGAAAATTTTTTCATGTGTCTGATAGCCATTTGTATGTCTTCATTGGAGAAGTATCTGTTCATATCTTCTGCCCATTTTTTGATATGATTATCTGTTTTGTGTATGTTGAGTTTGAGGAGTTCTTTATAGATCCTGGATATATCAACCTTTTGTCTGTACTGTCATTTGCAAATATCTTCTCCCATTCCATGGGTTGCCTCTTTGTTTTCTTGACTGTTTCCTTTGCTGTGCAGAAGCTTTTGATTTTGGTGAAGTCCCAAAAGTTTATTTTCATTTTTATTTCCTTTGCTTTTGGATACATATCTTGAAAGAAGTTGCTGTGGCTGATATCGAAGAGATTACTGCCTATGTTCTCCTCTAGGATTCTGATGGATTCCTGTCTCATGTTGAGGTCTTTTATCCATTTTGAGTTTATCTTTGTGTACGGTGTAAGAGAATGGTCAAGTTTCATTCTTCTACATATAGCTGTCCAATTTTCCCAGCACCATTTGTTGAAGAGACTATCTTTTTTCCACTGTATATTTTTTCCTGTTTTGTCAAAGATTATTTGACCATAGAGTTGAGGGTCCATATCTGGGCTCTCTACTCTGTTCCACTGGTCTGTGTGTCTGTTTTTATGCCAGTACCATGCTGTCTTGGTGATCACAGCTTTGTAGTAAAGCTTGAAATCAGGTAACATGATGCCCCCAGTTTTATTTTTGTTTTTCAACATTTCCTTAGCCATTTGGGGTCTCTTCTGGTTCCATACAAATTTCTGGATTATTTGCTCCAGCTCTTTGAAAAATACCTCCATCAGAAAGGATGAATATCCAACTTTTGTAGCCACATGGATGGGACTGGAAGAGATTATGCTGAGTGAAATAAGTCATGCAGAGAGAGTCAATTATCATATGGTTTCACTTATTTGTGAAGCATAACAAATAACATGAAGGACAAGGGGAGTTATAGAGGAGAAGGGAGTTGGGGGAAATTGGAAGGGGAGGTGAACTGTAAAAGACTATGGACTCTGAAAATCAATCTGAGGGGTTTGAAGCGGTGGGGGTTGGGAAGTTGGGGGAACCAGGTGGTGGGTATTACAGAGGGCACGGATTGCATGGAGTACTGGGTGTGGTGCAAAAACAAGGTATACTGTTATGCTGGAAAAAAAAAAAAAAAAGTCCTGATTTTGTGTTCCATTGCTCTGCCGCTTGCCGGGAGCCAGCCCTTCTCCCCATAGTCTATCTTCCCGTGGCTTTGGACTCACTTCTCCGCCAGTCCTACCTTTCAGAAAAGGGTTGATTTTCTGTTTCTAGAATTGCTGATCTTCTTCTCTTTGATCTCCCGTTGGATTTGTAGGTGTTTGCAATCTTTAGATAAGCTATCTAGCTGATCTCCTGCTACCTGATGTAGTCACAGCCTGCTACTTCTCTGCCATCTTGACTCCCTCTGTACAATACATTTTTAATAAAATAAAATAATGTATGTAATAACTTCAGCACATGGGCCAACAAAAATCCTACATAGGAAAAAAAAATTATCACTTGTATCACTGCAAGATGAGGTAAACATTTTCAATTACTCTGAGAAAATATACAAGAAGAGATCTAATGTGTGGTCAGCCCTGAAGATACAAAATCTCTTTAATGGTACTCCAAGCTGTTTTTTGAACAATATCAGATGCTTTCAGCAATCTGCATTTGATGTATAGTATTCAACTTGCTATAATATATTACTCAGAATTTATGAAAATTAGAAAAAATTAAGAGTTTGTGCTCATTTTTCAATGTGTACCAGAATAGTAAATTTTTGTTTCAACTTACATTTGAATGTAGACAGCCTTATTTTCCCTGTTAGACTTATCTGCTTATCTAGTTTTACTTTTATTGTTCTAGTATGGTGAAAGGGTAACCTTATGTTACTACATCACTTTCTCTTAGCTAATTCTGAGGCTCATGTAGTATGTGGTGAAATATAAGTTTCCTTCAAACATTTATTTATAAGGGTACACAATAAAAAGTACTATATTTCTCAATAGATATAATCAATGACAATGTTGTTTTAACATTTGTCTTGAGGAAATATGTGTTAGTTTGTTGTAAACCATACGTTGCACTTTGAACTTTTGCCTGCAGAAAATTCTTGCAATCTCTCTTCAAATAATTCCAGATGGAGATTGATGATACTTTCTTGTATTTTTAAAAGAAAGAGTGATATAAAACATATGAATAAGCATTTTCCATTCCATGTCCCCTTAACTCTTGATTCCATTGTCACACAGATCTCCTATTCACTCATCTTCTCCCTGAGGATATTTGGCTCACAAACTAATAGGATCCCCAGTATTGTTCCTTTATTTTTTTTTAAGATTTTATTTATTTTATTTGACAGACAGAGATTACAAGTAGGCAGAGAGGCAGACAGAGAGAGAGGGGAGGAAGCAGGCTCCCTGCTGAGCAAAGAGCCCGATGCAGGGCTCAATCCCAGGACCCTGGGATCATGACCTGAGCCGAAGGCAGAGGCTTTAACCCACTGAGCCACCCAGGCGCCCCCCAGTATTGTTCCTTTTATTCAATGTATTGTGCACTACAATCTAGGCTCTGTCATTTGTCCTATGTTCTCCTGGTGCCACTAACACTTTAATTCCCCGCAAGTAGTTGTCCTTAGAACAATGGAGCTAACCAGCACTGGGAAAGGTGTGTGTGTATGTGGGTGTGAGTGTGTGTACAGGTTATTTCTGTGATCGTGGTGTGGGTCTGTGTGTGTGTGTGTGTGTGTGTGCACTTAAGTGAGAGACAGGGTCAGTGTTGAGATTCATTGAGTACTTTCTTAATGCTGTAGAAAGTTGCGTGTTTCTAGGTCACCACTTGGTAACAGGGCTGTGCAGTTGAAATCTGGTGCATTGGCAAGGCTGACTTTTTGAATGTAAGTGTGTTTGGCTTTGTTGATTTAGACAGTAGCCTGGGAATAGGTATGAAAGGCAGATATTAAGTGAGGATAGGTAGGTAGTGAGAGAAGAAATATGAAGAGAGGAACTTTAAGAGACAAGCTATTTAAAAAGATAACATATCTATGAGTGTGTGAGTGACAAGGAATTGCATGTCAGAGAGAATTAGGGTAAAGCAGACAGGCTGCAGGCATCAGAAAGGGAGAGCACATGCATGACAATAGAAGAGGGAAGCAGACAATAAAAGAAATAATGGAGAGCATAAAATAGGAATGTTTTGGGGTCTAAACAGAAGACAGGAACTAGAAGGAAAATGTTACTTTAGGAAACTCACTTTAATTATCACGGCTGTTCAGATTTTTAAAAATACAAACAAAAAAGGCTTTTTATGATAAACATAATTGATTCAGATTATATGGGGAATTTTTAGGAAACATGATTTTAGAAGTGGCAAAGACAAAGATTTTAAAGATCAAAATAATCCGTGGTATTTTACTGTCTTTATTCATTTCCAATCACCCAGAATGATGATAAGGTATGATGTATGGAACCTAGAAAAAAAACTGAATTCCTTTCTTTTTATTTTTTTTTTAAGATTTTATTTATTTGTTAGAGAGAGAGAAAGCAGCAGAGGGAGAGGGTGAAGCAGGCTCCCTCTAAGCAGGAAGCCCAACAATGCAGGGCTCAATCCCAGGATGCTGGGATCATGACCTAAACTAAAGGCAGACACTTAATGATGGAGCCACCCAGGAGTCCAAAAACTGAATTTCTTTCCAGTATTTACACACAGAGTTATAACATTTGATTCTGAAAACAAACAAACAAACAACAAAACCAGTATTCTGCCTCAGATTTTCAGTGTGAAAGAGATTTGATGCCATTGTTTCACTGACCTAGGAAATCAGCTTCCATAAAACTTGGTGCCCTATTCTTAGTGCTCCTCAAAATTATTTCTCTGCATTCCCTCTAGCTCACCATTCATGCTCAATGCAGCCCTACCGTGTGTTTCCTTTTTCTTTTTGCCACCATAGCTTCCAGTTCTCCAATTCAAGGACTGTGCCTTATTCACCATTTCATTTGGAAGCCCAAGAATTAATGAATGGAAAGGGAGGGAAATCCTTGTTAGGTTATACAACTCAAAATCTTTTCCTGCCTTTGTGAGGTAGACTTGTCCAGAGAGAGCTGGCCAGATATTAAAATTCCTCAATACAAACTCATCTCTGAATACAAATCTGCCTTGTTCACTGTGTCTTTGAGGGTTGTTTCTTCCTTTGGACCAATCTTCTGTTCACAAGAACACAGAACTCTGGAAAGCTTTCCCCTTGCATAACATCAGATATTATATTTTAACAATATTCAATCCATAATCTTTTGGGATTTATAAATACATTTAAAGAGAGAATTTAATTGTATTAGTGAGATGTCAGCTCTCTATTTTCTCCATGGTTTTTACATGTAGATAAAAGAAAATACATGTTGGGGTGCCTGGGTGGCTCAGTGGGTTAAAGCCTCTGCCTTTGGCTCAAGTCATGATCCTGGGGTACTGGGATTGAATCCTGCATAAGGCTCTCTGCTCAGAACAGAGCCTGCTTCCTCCTTTCTCTCTCTCTCTCTCTCTCTCTCTGCCTTTCTACTTGTGGTCTCTGTCAAATAAATAAATAAATAATCTTTTAGAAAATACATGTTTATTAGTGTGGAGCCACCATAAAATATTATATATCATATTCAAATATACTTTTGACAACATATTAAGTGCCAAGTAATCTTCCAGTAGATTGGGGTATATAGCAGCAATGAAAAAGATGTTACTCTTCTGTAGAACAAGGAAAATGATAGATATCTAGCAGACAATTGTATTTTTTGTTTAACTTGAAAGATACTGTTTGTCATGTTCTATAATTATAGACTTGTAAAATTTATTTTCTTTATTTGTAATAGCAAAAAAAGTAGTTGTTTTTTTTTTTTAAGATTTTATTTATTTATCTATCAGACAGAGAGAGAGAATACAAGTAGGGGGAGAGACAGAGGGAGAAGCAGGTCTCCACTGAGCAAGGAGCCCAATTCAGGACTCGATCTCTGGACCACTGGGATCATGACCTGAGCCGAAGGCAGATGCTTAATGGACTGAGCCACACAGGCTTCCCCAAAATTAAGTATTTTAAAACAAGTTGTTTTACTTTTTTGTGGGTAGCACAATACTTAAAGTAACAGAATCTTCAGAGAACAAGGTCGTGATTTTTAAGTGACATTATAAAAAAGGAGTAATTCAGGAGGTATCTATAAGACAGAAATCTAGGTCGCTAATTCTCTATTGATACGAGGAAAGCAATGACAACATCAAAATCTTTTTCCATTATATAGCATAATGTCTCAGATTGAACCACTGCACACACAATTACAGATCACTAAGAAAGGAAAAAGGCAAAAGACAAGAAAAATAATTTTGTCATAGCTATAAATTTTGCAGAGTAATTATTATATTTAAAATATAATATCCTAAGGCAATACTACTAAAGCAAATCACTACTAAAAGCACCTTTGGTATCTCAAAATTGAATCTCAGCTCAATTTTAAATTTATATGTAGTGCGGTGACTGCACGATGGATTTCTTTGTGCTATGCAGTGTAGCAATTGCCTGAGCTGTGCAGTAAATAATGCACTATTCAATTTCATATGGATGCCACTACTTTGCTTCATTTTGTGTTTCCTCCTTCGATATTACCTTTTTAAACTTATTCTGGAATGTGGTCATGTCAGCAATATTTGATGCCACAAGTTTATTTCATAATTTTTTTTTAAAGTGTCCCTTTTAAAGACAAACATATTCTTGTGCAAACATCTTTTGACTTTTTAGGACTTCCTCTTCTTTCACCTTCTTTTTTCTTCTTTTCTTTCCTTTTTTTTTTTTTTTTTTGTTCTTTCTTTTCTCTTGTCTATCTTTTTCCTCTTGAATTCTTCCCTATTTTCCCCTTTTTTCTTTTTCTTTTTTAAAGTAACATTTTTGGGGTGCCTGAGTGGCTCAGTGGGTTAAAGCCTCTGCCTTCAGCTCAGGTCATGATCCCAGGGTCCTGGGATGGAGCCCTGCATCAGGCTCTCTGCTCGGCAGGGAGCCAGCTTCCTCCTCTCTCTCTCTGCCTGCCTCTCTGCCTACTTGTGATCTCTGTCTGTCAAATAAATAAATAAAATCTTTAAAAAAAATTTTAAAAAGGTAACATTTTCAGTGTCATTCTTGCTAATCATATCAGTCTATTTTTGTTCCATACTACTCTATGTTGAATACCTACCTCATTGTGATGTAAGTTGATCATAACAGGCCTCAAAATATTTTATGTCCTTACTTTTTCCACGGCCTTATTACTATACACCCTTTCAATGTGTGTAGCTAGTAATTTTTCACTTTATTTTTTTTCACTCCATCTACTACAGGAAACAAAAGATATTTATACTCCTACCATTCTTTGCAATAAATAAACTATTAACTTCCAGAGAAAATTTAACACATGCAGGTGAAAAAAATTTTGGAAGTATGTATGTCATTAATATGATATAAGCATAAATACAATAAGAATAAATCATCTATTCAAGGATAGCTTCCTTCTCTCTATGTAGAAAAAACTAGTCAAGGACAAAAATTTCTGAAAGGAACCAGAAAGAGGGAAAAAAAGTAGAGTAAGGAAAGGAGAGGAAATTTTTAAAAAGAAATTTCCCGGGGCGCCTGGGTGGCTCAGTGGGTTAAAGCCTCTGCCTTCAGCTCAGGTCATGATCTCAGGGTCCTGGGATCGAGCCCTGCATCGGGCTCTCTGCTCAGCAGGGAGCCTGCCTCCCCCTCTCTCTCTGCCTGCCTCTCTGCCTACTTGTGATTTCTGTCTGTCAAACAAATAAATTAAAAAAATAAATAAATAAAAATAAAAAATAAAAAAAAATTTCCCTTTCATGTATTTTTCTTCCTAGAACTACAACTGAACCTTATTGTTCTAAAATCAAGGTCTTCTATCCACTCTGGTTTAAGGACCATGGAGATCATCTCCCAATATCACCTTTTGCCTTGAAGATTTTTTAAAGATTTTATTTATTCATTTGAGAGAGTAAGCAAGAGAGAGAGAATGAGTTGGGGAGGGGCAGAAGGAGAGGGAGTAGCAAACTCCCTGCTGAGCAGGGAGCTTGACACAGGGCTCAAACCCAGGACCCCAGGATCATGACCAAACTGAAGGCAGATGCTTAACTGACTGCACCACCCAGGCACCCCTGCCTTTGATGAACTTTATTAAAGAATTAAGATGAACTCTATTAAAGAATGAAACTCCTGTAGCAGGATGAGGGAAAGCAGAAGAAAGGCTGGTGACTTGGGTGGAAGGGGAGAAATGATCAGCTCCTAGAAGGCTATTACTTTGACCAGGTACTAGAAGACCAGATAACTCTAAGACTGGGGCAAATGGCCCATGATTCTGTCATTGGCAGGAACTGAGACTCTATCACAAAGTGACCCAAAGATGGCGCCCTTCACAGGGAAGAGGATGTGTGCCTGCCCAAGAGAGCATGTTGTGAAGCCTAGTGAAGAAGCAAGTGGAGAACTCAGTGCCCAACAGATGGAAAACATTCTTAAATGGCAGAAGCAAGAAACAATACTGGTAGTAACATCAACCACGTAAGCCTGTCCACGTACCTTGCTGTAGGCAGGAAGTTGTCTCCCTTCCCCAAAATACCTGTGTCCAGATTTCCGGTAACTTTGAATATTTAGCTTAACATGGCATAGGGGAATTAAGGTTGCAGATAGAATTTAAGGTTGTTAATCAAATGAATTTAAAATTAGGAGATTATCCTGGACTATCCTGGTGGAGCCAGTGAAATCAGTGTTCTCAAAAGTCAAAAAGGAAGGCAGAGGAAGTCAGAACTAAGGGTTGTGAAAAGAACTCAACCTGTCATTGGTTTTGGACATGGAGAAGGATTACAGGCCAAAGAATGCCAGCAGTTCCCAGAATCTGGAAAAGGTGTGGAAAAACTATTCCCCAATAACCTCCAGAAAGAAATGAAGCCCTGTCAACACCCAATTTTAGACCCATGAAACCTGTGTTGGGACTCTGACATCTAGAATTCTGACATAATAATTTTTGTTGTTGTTATAAATTGCCTAGTTTGTGGTAATTTGTTATAGCAGAAATAGAAAATGAATACCAAAACAAAGAGAGAGAGAGAGAAATCCTGAAAATTTACTACTAACTTTCACCATCAAGTTTAGATTCCTAATTAAAAAAAAAAAAAGTATTATTTCATGTGTGTAAATATTATGGAGCAAACTCACACCTATTCTATTAATTCTTGTCAAAAGAGTCACCCATACGGAAAGCCTCACTTAATGTTGAATCACCTCCTTAGGACCATCAACTCAAATGTTTGGTTTAATGTGTGTTCCTAGCTAACAAAGAGAAAAACTGTTTACAGCAAATAAGCAGCATTATGCATATGTATCTTGAAAAGAGTTGCATTGGAAGGTTGAACTCCCAAAGCTGAGCCCATTTATAATGGAGCACAGGAGAGCACTCAGCCTGACTCAGCTCACCAGGGTCAGCTCCAGACTGACCCCAGTCAAGTCTGCAAACAGTCCTTGGGGAACCATTTTATTGCTCAACTATCAACTGCAGTTGAGCAATCTCCTGCAAATGTCATATAATGAGATTTTGTTCTAGAGTGTGGCTACTACATGGACAAGAACTACAGAAATCCTGTGTTTATATTGTAGATCAAATTCTCCGCAAGCTTATAGTCACCAGCCTCCTAAGCATAAAAGAAAAGTAAAATACTTTGTACTTCCCCACAATCTGTTTTTCCTTCCTGTCAGGTTTCTGCCTAAAATACGGTCTAGTGACTGAAGTTAAACTGCATCCAGGTGCTAATACTGGCAGAGGGCTAACAGTAATGAAGTTCTACCTGGAGCAGAGCTGCTGGGCAGCAGATGGAGAGTGATTCCGTGCAGTGATTCCTGGCACATATATACGACATAGAACATCCCGTAGATATGAGCCAGAAATGTGAGAAATATTTGCTCAGATCTGAGTGCCTTTGCCCATAAACTGGTGCTTAAGAAGAAAAAAAAAAATTCTCTCTGAAAGGAGTAAAAGGGGCTCTGGTATAATTCTATCTCATGCATGGTGAAATATTTATAATGCACTATACTCAATTTCTCTCTTACTTCATTTTTATATGAAGACAAATTTAACATTCACCTCACCGAAATCCATTTTGTGCTTCCCTTTAATCAAACCCAGTACCTGATCGAATCACATCTTTCAGATTCTGAAAGGCCTCTCAATGTCAAGAGGTCTCAATCTGCTGATCCCTTCCAGCAAGATACAGTTGAACTACTTTTTATCAAAACTAGATAAAGTCCATAGAAATGTTTTCCTTTGAAAGGAGGAAATAGAAGCTTTCCTCTCCCAGGGTTAACTAATATTATTAATCCCTCTCACATAAGGACACAAATACTTTATTCTTTGAAGAGAATACTAGATAATGCCTTGAGTTTAGGTACTCATTCTATACCATTTATGAGTCCATATGGGGCTTTGAAGGCCAATTCCAATTACATGGGAGGAAGGTCTAACTTAGCAGACTCTGTTAACTCAGCAGCCTTCCAAAGGGGACCCACGGGTTCACTCTTCATATCAAAGTTTGCATCAACATAACTGTTATTACTGTGTACCAATGGGGGCAATTTCTTCTTATTTGGAAAAAAAAATTAGATGACTAGGGAATGAAAAATTTGTTGACACATTCTTAAGGAACATATATAATAAAAATCACTCAGTATGGAGTTGCAATTTAGAGATGCATTATTTAATGAGGAAGGGTTAGCCTTCAAGATATAGTAGAATTAAAATGTCTATTAGTTTTTATTTTTTGCTAGTGCAGTTAGATAAATGTGAAATCTGTAAAACTCAAGAAGTATATAGCTATACTGCAAACTCAATAGCAGTGAATTATTGCAGAAAATAACTTCCAACATGAAAGAAAATATATTTCATAGGATATTGATCTTTAGCTAATGATACAACCAAAGGCAAGAACATCTTTTTATGTACATGTGCAAGCAATGATGCTTTTAAGTATTGTTTTCATTATTCAATGTTAGGAGAAACACAACTGTATTTCAGTTTTTTTTTTAATGTAAGTAAGAATTAGCTAAGTTTGGAACAAGAATATATAAAACCTAATTATTTATACTTAAAATACATTTACCAATGGAAAAAATACGGACATGTAGATAGTCAAAGAAAATGATCCAATGGAATTATTTCTTCCTTTTGTCCAAAGAGACCTTTTATAAAATAAAGACAGGGAAAAAGCCCTAACAGATAAATAGTTTTTTAAGACTTGTGTTCTTAGAACAGTTTTAGGTTCACAGCAAAATTGAAAGCAAGGTAAATATGTTGATAATAATGGTGGGTATATGATAAACAAGTACAATAATGCCTTCTCAGCTATGGCTTCCCACATCTCAGAAAATCAGATCTACCTGGACTCATTAATAATGATTTTTGAAGCTTAAAGTAGTTTTAGTTTCAATATATGAAAAAAAAAAAACAAAACAAAAAACCTGTGTCACTACATTAATGTGCTGAGGAGTTAATTAATCACAAATTCTTCATTAACATCTGGAATTCTGGGAGCCTCTTTCTAGGATTTCTTTCTTTCTTTTTAAAAATTTTATTTATTTACTTGACAGAGAGAGAGACAGGGAGAGAGGGAAAACAAGATTGGGGGGGGTGGGCAGGGAGAAGTAGGCTTCCTGCTGATCAAGGGGCCCAATGTGGGGCTGGATCCCAGGACCCTGGGATCACACCTGAGCTGAAGGCAGATGCTTAATGACTGAGCCATCCAGGGGCACCTCTTTCTAGGATTTCTAAGTAACCATGCTGCCCAGTTTCTACTCCAAAATCCAAAAGATGCAGAATAGACTTTCAACTAATATGGGTATGCTAGGGCTAGAGCCTTATACTAGTTAAGTACAAGAATATTAAGAAATGTGATATTATTTGTACTCTAAGAACAAAGAAACAAGTAATTCTTACTTCCTATGCTACTTGTACTTTTTAGTTCCCCTCTGGAAGGCTCCAGCATGAATCCAGATGACTGTCCAGCATGTCACTCCCCATCTTTGTCTTTCTATGTAAAAATATTCCTTTTTGCCATTTTTCTGACAGGAAGAACTTTTAGAGGAATTTTCTAAAAAAGGCTTTTCTAAAAAGTTATTCACACTTTTTTTTTCTTGGTCATTTTACTAGTTTGGACATAAGGAAGAATGATAGGGATGACATATTTGGAATGTTTTAAAAATGTAAAAAAATCTTACTATTTTCCTAGCTCATGAAATCTAAGATGGATTGCAAGTTAGGGTAGACCATCTGACAAGGGACAAAGGAAAATTGACATATAGAGAAAACATGATCTGGAGAAGAAATGGAAAAGACATCATAACCCTACATTGTGTCTGACTCCTCTGTGATGGTTAATTTTATGTGTCAACTTGACTAGGCTAAGGGATGCTGAGGCAGCTGGTAAAACATGATTTCTGGGTTTGTCTGTGAGAGGTGCCTCTGGAAGAGATTAACCTTAGACTGAGTAAAGATTGACTTCACCTATGTAAGTGGGCATCACTCAATATGATGAGGGCCTGGATGAAACAAAAAGGTGGAGGAAGGTGAATTCATTACTCTGCTTGAGCAGAGATATCCGTCTTCTTCTGCCTTTGGATATCAGTACCCTTGGTTCACAAGCCTTCCACCTCAGACCAGGACTTACATTATTGGTGTCCCAATCTTGGGTCTTTAGACTTGTATTTACCCTTGTCTCCCTGGTTCTTGGGCCTTTGGACTCAGACTGAATTATAATACCTGCTTTCCTTGTTTTCTAGCTTTCTGACAGCAGACTGTGAGACTTCTCAGGTTATATGTCTATCTAGCCTATATCACATTGTTTCTGTTTCTCTGGATAATCTTGATTAATATGTCCTCAATGTGACTTTATTTTGTTCTTCTCCACCCCCAATTATATACAAACAAAAGAAGAAAGCTCTGATTAGGGAACAGGGGAATTTTGTACTACCTGGGAACACTAGATTGAATCATGGGATAAAAGGAGAGTATTAATAGTTGTCATGAGAAAATTGAGTCTAGCCCAAATACAGACATTTTTTAGGCCTCAGTAATTGGAAATAGTTTTCAAACCTTTATAAAAGATTATTGTAATAGTATTAGAATAATTTTAACTATTAATATGTTAACCATATCAAGACTTAATATGCAAAAGAATAAAAATAAATGGTAGTAAGAGGTAAAAGCATTTAAAATATCTGCTCTATTCCTTTTTTTTTTAATTTTAAAAAAGATTTTATTTATTTATTTGACTGACAGAGTGAGATCACAAATAGGCAGGCAGAGAGAGAGGGGGAAGCAGGCTCCCTGCTGAGCAGAGAGTCCTGTGTGGGGCTTTATTCCAGGACCCTGAGGTCATGACCTGAGCTGAAGGCAGAGGCTTAACCTACTGAGCCACCCAGGTGCCCCTATATTCCTTTTCTTTTCTAATAATAAATTTGTACTTAAAATCAATTGGAATTTTATTCATGATGGAACAAGTCATTCTGTCAGTTAAAACAGATAAAATATGTATTATTTCATATTTATGATGTTTAATGACCTTTGGACAGGAAATTATTTTCCCCCATCATATGTATGAATACAAACACATAGACACACACACAAAATTTAGGTAATTTGAAATTCTAATGTTGAATTTTTTAAGATTTTTTTTGAGAGAGAGAGCACAAGCAGGGGAGTGACAGATGGAGAGAGAGAAGCAGACTCCCCACTGTGCAGGGACTCCCCCCCAATGAAGGGCTTGATCCCAGGCCCCTAAGATTATGACCTGAGCTGAAGGCAGATGCTTAACCAATTGAGCCACCCAGACACTCCCCCAATGTTAGATTTAAAATATTATGTTAAATGCTAGAAGACCTCATAAATGTATGTCATCATCCAAATTTCTTTATTGATCATGCTACACTTAATGGAATATTAAAAATAAGACAACTATAAAGACAAAAATTTTACAAAATTATGGTTTGGTTTTGTTGTTCATTAAAGAGTATAGGTTGTTTGGAGAAGGGTATTGAGAAGAGATGGGTTATGGTCTAATGATGAGCAAACATGCAGTTTTCAAAAAGTGATTTAAAAGTTTATTGTTTAAAACAAGCTTGAAATGTGATATATATTTTATTGATCTAGCAGACAAAACAGAAATTTATAATATATTTTATTATCCCTCACCAAGGCCAAGTGGAACTTTTCTACATCAAACAAAAATCTAAAGGGGTATAGGTCTCTTGTTCTGGTTAATATCCACTATTGTTTAATCTATAATAACATAAGTTACAAAAGAAATTACACAATCTATTGGTGTTACTAAATGAAAGCCTAGGGGCACCTGGGTGGCTCAGTTGGCTAAGCATCTGCCTTCAGCTCAGGTCATGAACCCAGGGTCCTGAGATAGAGCCCCACATTGGCTCCTTGCTCAGTGAGGAACTTGCTTCTCCTCTGCCTGCTCTACCCCCTACTTGTGCTTGCTCTCTGTCTCTGCCTCTCACTCAGTCTCTCCATCAAATAAATAAATTAAATCTTTAAAAATTAAAAAAATAAAATATAAAAATAAAGAATACTTGAGGTTTCTCTTTGACAAATGTAGTACCAATAATAATACCCATTTCCACAAGTGATTTGGTTGAAGAAGAATGGCAAAACAGTGAACCAGGTAAATTTACATCTTCCTATATTGTCATTGATAATGTAAGGGCCTATTTAGCCAGAGCAGCTCCATCCTGGCCCTGCCCCTCCCCTTCAGGGAACTTACTTAAAAATAAGTCCCAGAAACCAGTCCGAGGTAACAAAGCCCAAATACAAGGGTAGTTCAAGCCAGGTGGAGGCATTCAATCAATGGGGGTGCATTCTGTCTCCTAGCTACCAAGGAGTATGGGCTCCACCCTTTGCGTGCCTTTTGGGTGCCCATTCTGACCAAGGTGATAGGCTAGTTCATATATCCACTATAGGGTAAATTGTAATTCAATTGGTCACTTATGTGTGACCTAGCAGGACTGTGCAGCTTTCTCTGTGTTACAATATCATTGGTCACCTGTGCGTGGCCAGGCCCAACCACATGGCCTTTGCCCTTAAAAGCTAGTCCATAAGGCAGAGGGTTGTCGCCTCTTTGCAAGAGATGTCTCGGTCAGTTTGATTCTTGATACTTGGCATGAAATAAAGCTTTGCTTGACCTTCGCTTTGTTATCTGTCTTGCTCCTTTGACCATGGACCGAACTATTGCATTTATTAGAAAAGGAAAGTAGGCCTTGGGTTGTAGCCATAAAAGGGACCAAAGATCTCTTCTTCTCAGTTAAAATATGTATTTTCCCCCTTTTCAATACTATTTTTGTTCAAAATGAATATGAGTCTCTATCAAAATTTTGGAGACATAAATCGAGATAAAAATGTTAAACTCAGGTAACAAATGTAGCTCGATCTGTTTTGGAAAGCAGTGTGTTTGTAGGTCTGGCAGAGAAGTGCAGGGATATAAAGAGATAGGAGTAATGCTTCTCCCACACTTTTAATATTCTTCTTAAGTTGAAGAAGCTTCCTGAAATTAACAATACTAAATTAGGTACATTTATTGACCCAATGAAAAAATGAAATGGTTTATGTAATTGGTGGGTTTAGAAATAATGGGAGGGCATGTGTTAGTCAGAAACATTCTCATCATTTTTATTAGTGAGTTACACACAAGGAACATGATTCTGCTCTTTTCCAAATGAAGGTTCTATCCTGCAAAGGATAATCTGCTTGTATTAAACAAATCCTCAAAGTCTGTAAGGGCTAACCCTAGTACTCACTACTAGTGAAACCACTCACCAATATCTGCTTTGTCTTTAATATACATTTTTTTTGTCATTATTTTTCAACTAGTTTAGCATTTAGGTGCTGGAGGAAGGTGATATTAATTCATCTCCCTTTTACCCCAACATGAACTTTGAGAAAGATACAAGGAATAGAATATGGAGGAACAAATGAACATGATGGGTTATTGTTGGAATTAGGGTTACAAGTGTAGTGCCTAGAGCTTTTTTAATAAGCACAGTGCTTTCCGAATTTGCTGTTTGTAGATGCCTATTTCAAGCCATGAGGCTGTTTTCAACAATTGTGTAAATGTATAGTTGTTAAAATTTGTCTTTGCATGTTGGCCTGGGTGAGATGCATGAAGCCTTAAGCTTCTTTAATGTTTTATCTTAATGTTTTTATCTAAAAGTTATAGATGCTTTGTCCCCAGGTAAGAAGTGGTTATTTCTATGAATCATGAATAATTTCTTAATATATAGGCTGAATGTGCTGGACCAGAAATAAATGACTATGGCCCTCAGCAGTCACAGTAGACCTACCTATAGGCTTCAGCAGAAGCAAAAGCATGGGGGATGTTTCATTGCAGCTAGGGGTTGGCTCAATCCAACTTGAAGTTCAATGTGACCTCAGCAAGTGCCACCCACAAGGGGGTTGTCAAGTTAAGGGATAGGAGGTAAGGGATGGTATTTAGTAGACTCGAATAGCCCCAGGATGCTGACTACTGGTGCTTGACCATGAATACAGTTACAGCTTTTCCTATATCAATTACAGGGAACAGAATCTTCCACATACAAGCCTTTCATATATAGGAGGCTAAGAAATATTTGCTGTTTTAAAACTTTAACTCATCCAAGTTCTGAGTGTACTATAGCATACTTAAGAGGGTCTAGCTTTAAATGATTAATATCATGCCTTGCTAAGCATTTATTCTTGGTTGTCCCAAGAATCCATTTCTATTTAAGCCATGAGGGATTTTTGAGCATAGAGTTTACCCACGTACTCAAAAGTTTAAAAGAAAAAAATCAACTCAAAGAATTGAGCAGGAATTTCCCAGACCACACAAGTATTCTAAATGAATACAGCAATTGCCTGTTCCCTAAGAAAAAAGGCCAAAGCAATTCTTAAAATTAATACTCTAAAGGAAAAGAGTAAAGAGGGAGCACATGAGAGGAGAATCAGGAAGTATCTTAATATATTGTCCAGATCTGGATTCAAAGCTGGTTGAGATTTTGCAGCTCAAGAAATTGAAAGTTGGTAAGATTCATGCCATTAGTGAATATTTTGTGCAGATCTCCTGAGATAAAATCCAAAAGGTTATATTACTGGTATAGGTCAGCAAGTAAAAGGGAAAGTAAAATAGAGAATGATTTTGCAAATGTTACTTGCCTCATCTATATCCTGGAAAGTAAAGGACAAAATTAAGAAACATTAAACTGCAATTCAGAGAAGTCTTTATGAAATGCATGCATGTATAGTAGAAAGAAATAAAATATGACAGGCATTCCACACTACTGCCAAAAATATGTAACTAATAGAAATGTAGCTTTCTGCATTTCATAGAATGAAGAAAAATTTTATATACTGCTATAATATAATGAAAGTAGACAAAAGGTGCACACTAATGTGAATAAGAGTAGGATGTATTAATCACACATATATCTAAGAAATATATTTGGAACACTGCATAAGAAATTGATAACCTGGGGAAACAATGCCTGAAATAAAAAAGAGTCTTTTCATTGTATATACTTTCGTACCATTTGATTTGCACATGAGTGTTTATTAAAAATAAATAAATGAACTGAAGAACTCATGCAAAAAACTATTAGAATTAATAAACAAACTTAGCAAATTTGCAAGATCCAAAGTCAGTACACAAAAATTAGTTATATTTTTCTATACTAACAATGAACAATCCCAAAAGGAAATTAAGAAAAATTCCACTTCAATAGTATCCAGAATGATAAAATAGGAATAAACTTAACCAATGAGGTGAAGTATGTGAACACAATAAAAGATTGCTGAAAAAAATCAAAGAACAACAAATAAGTTAGGATATCCCATGTTCACGTATTGAAAGATTTATATTGTTACAATGTCAATAGTACTCAGAATGATATATAGATTTAATTGGATCTCTGTTAAAATTTGATCTCTGTTAAAATTCCAGTGATGTAAATTGACTTAAAATTAAAAACTTTTGTGTATCGACGAACACTAACAACAGCTGGAAAAGGCAACCTAGAGAATGGGAGAAATATTTGCAAATCATACATCTGTAAAGGGGTTAATATATAAATAGCTTCCAAAATTCAGCAACAAAATACCAACAACTCAATTAGTAAGTTGTCATAGGATTTGAAAAGATATTGTCCAAAGAAGATAGCCAATAAACACATGAACAGAAGCTCAACATCACCAAATTATTATGGAAATACAAGTCAATACCACAAGAAAATACTACTTCCTACCCATAAGGACAGCGATTATAAAAACAAAAACAAACAAAAAAAATCAAGAGGTGGTAAGGATGTGGAAAAATACAAACACTTGTGTGTTGCTGGTGGGATTATAAAATGGTGTGGTGTCTGTGGAAAGTAATATAGTGATTCCTCAGAAAATTACACACAGAATTACCATATGATCCAGCAATTCTGTTTCTGAGTATACACACAAAGATACTAAAAGCAGAAACTTAAATAGTAATTCAGCATCCATGTTCATAGTAGCATTATTCATAATAGCCAAAAGATGGAAGCAACCCCATTATCTACTGACAGATGAATGGATAAACAAAATGTGGCATATGCATACAATAAGACATTATTCAGCCTTTAAAATAAAGAAAATTCTGGCACGCTACAAAATAAGTGAATCTTACAACATTATCCTAAGCAAAATAATCCAATCACAAAAGGATAAAATAAAGGAAATTCTGACATGCTACAAAATAAGTGAATCTTCCATTATCCTAAGCAAAATAATCCAATCACAAAAGGATAAATAATGCATGGTTTCACTTAAGAAAGGGAATTAGAAGAGTCAAATTCATAGAGAAAGAAAGTAAAATAATGTTTATAATGGGACTTTGGGAGGTGATAATGGGTAGTTATTGCTCATGAGGGTAGATAAAGTTTGGGATAATAAAAGTTATGGAGATAGTAACAATGGTTGCTCAACAATATGAATGTGCTTAATGTCACTAAGCTGTACATTTAAAGATGTTTAAATGTTAAATTTTATGTTTTGTATATTTTAATACAAAGTAAATAAATAAAACTGACATTTTGGAAAGAAAAAAATATATATATATATACATGTAGCCTGTTTCTAATACTGAATCCTATCTCAGTGTTTTGAGATAACTATTGCTTTGAGGTAACATGTTCTTCAATGATTTTCCAGGCCTCGTTTTGGAAAAGCACTTGTGTGTGTGCATACCTGTAGGTATTTGAGAAATAATGAGTGACAAATATTGTCAAATTCCAAAGAGTGAAACTCCCCCCATGACTAAGGAATGAGATTAAAACCAATTCTTTGGGTACACCTGGGTGGCTCAGTTGTTAAGCATCTGTCTTCTGCTCAGGTCATGATCCCAGGGTCCTAGGATCTAACCCTGCATTGGGCTCCCTGCTCAGTAGGAAGCCTGATTCTCCCTCTCCCTCTCCCACTCCCCCTGCTCATGTTCCCTCTCTTGCTGTGTCTCTATCAAATAACTAAATAAAATCTTTTAAAAACAATAAAATAAAATCAATCTTTGGATATCTATTCTCAATGCCAAAGTCCAATCTACATAAGACATTTCTTTAGAAAAATCTTATGATTCTGGAGAGTACTATTTTATCTCCTTATTAAGAAAGGAAAGATGCTTTTGCATCCCAAGGCAAGGAGTAGGGTCTAAAAGAATGGGTGCTTACAGTAAGACAATATTGGAGAAATATAATCAAAAACAAAATTTCCTTCAAATCCAACAAACCTATCCAAAGAGGTAGAAGAGAAAGAAAACAATTCTATGTTGAATATGCATTAAACTTTAATTATGATGGGCATCACAGGCAATCTGTTAGGAAATTACAAAGACAATCTTTTATGATAGGAATTTTGCACCTTAAAACTAGGCACCCTGAGGAAGCTAGTGCTTTACCTTCCCACAGAAACTGTAAGATAGGGCACTATTTTCCTTGATGTTTACATTTCAAAGAGATGGTGACCATGTCCTTAATAAAGAATTTCAAGGACATAAAGCTGGCAAGATGCTTATTTTTAGCTTATATTTGCCCTTACAATAGACATCAGAATCTTGGGTTGAATTCTTATCAAATTTCAAAAATTAGTAGGCCAGATTCACCCTGCCATGGGAACAGAATACAAGACATTTCTTGACTTTAGTATCTTGAAAAATAAGGTGCAGGACTCTCACCTGAAGGCAGGAGAGTGAAGAGAGCAATCTTAATGCAAAAAACAAAACAAAACAAAACAAAACAAAACAAAAAAAAAACTAGAGAGATACAGTGGTATAAGGCATGCTTTCATGAGGATGGCATCTTGAAATGCTAACTGCTAGGAATGTAGATGTCAGGTAACAACTGAAGTGAAACCACAGAGGGACTTCTGAAGAGGTCAAGCAGTGGAAGCAACATGCAGGAAATGCTGTGGTTTGGAGCTGATGTGTTGATGGAGTCATCCTAGGAACCCATTAATGTATCGTAATTGAAATACTTGTATTTAAATGCCTGTCATAAAAGAGAGAATTCAGGGGCGCCTGGGTGGCTTAGTGGTTTAAGCCTCTGCCTTCAGCTCAGGTCATGATCTCAGGGTCCTCGGATCGAGCCCCACATTGGGCTCTCTGCTCAGCGGGGAGCCTGCTTCCCCCTCTCTTTCTGCCTGCCTCTCTGCCTACTTGTGATCTCTCTCTGTCTATCAAGTAAATAAATAAAAATCTTTAAAAAAAAAAAGAGAGAATTCAAATGTGAGAGAAAATTACTAATAGCATGGACTACATAAATGCTTTTCCTGTAGAAGTTTTATTTCTCTCTTTTTTATCCTTAGGGTTAAGCTACAGAAGCAAGGAAAAAGGGAGGTACAACAAAAAGGGTGAAAATAATCAATCCTTCCATCTCTCTGCTATTCTATCCCTTGAGAGGGAAAGTAAAAGAGCACTGAAATGAATCTGAGATTAAAGACTTATTTAAATTGTGTGAAATATTTTAATGCCTGAAAGTGACTGGAAAGCTATGGAATCTTGCCAAAATGTAGGTGAAAGGGAGTTAACAATGTTGAAGAAAGAAATCCAACAAAATCGTACTAGAGGTCCTAGCCTCAGCAATCAGACAACAAAAGGAAATTAAAGGCATCCAAAGCGGCAAAGAAGAAGTCAAATTATCACTCTTCGCAGATGATATGATACTATATGTGGAAAACCCAAAAGACTCCACTCCAAAACTGCTAGAACTTATACAGGAATTCAGTAAAGTGTCAGGATATAAAATCAATGCACAGAAATCAGTTGCATTTCTCTACACCAA
>NC_081569.1:91261097-91262036 GCF_022355385.1 Mustela nigripes
GATGGGATTGGGAGGGAGACAAACCATAAGTGACTCTTAATCTCACAAAACAAACTGAGGGTTGCCGGGGGGAGGGGGTTTGGGAGAAGGGGGTGGGATTATGGACATTGGGGAGGGTATGTGATTTGGTGAGTGCTGTGAAGTGTGTAAACCTGGTGATTCACAGACCTGTACCCCTGGGGATAAAAATATATGTTTATAAAAAATAAAAAATTTAAAAAAAAATGTTCGTTTTCCACAATACCATGTCTAGACCAATTCAGATATTAAACTATATCCTGAACTGTATATAGCATATACAAATTTTTGCTTTAGAGGAAATGCCATTATAAACTCTTTCTGGTATTTCCTTTGTTTCTTTGGCTGCATATCTGTGTTTTCTTTTTTTGTTGTTTTATTTTGGGGTATGTATGTTGATGTGTTTTGCCCTATGTAAAGTGTGCAGATGTCTTTTAGTTATTTTCAGAGTTATTTTCATAAATCACATCATTTAATTACTTTGCACACTACTTCCTCCACCTTCCCTCTCCCACTTTATCTCAATGTTTTTGTTATTATATAATGACATAATATTATCCTGCATTATCATGGTTTGTAACATTTTTGTTCTCTTGTGTACCATAATCCTTGCAATTATAGTACTTTTATACATTTAAATGGATTCATTGGTGAACAGCTATTTCTTTTTTGTAAATTTATTTATTTTCAGCATAACAGCATCATTATTTTTTTACCACACCCAGTGCTCCATGCAATCCGTGCCCTCTATAATACCCACCACCTGGTACCACAACCTCCCACCCCCCCCCGCCACTTCAAACCCCTCAGATTGTATTTCAGAGTCCATAGTCTCTCACGATTCACCTCCCCTTCCAACTTACCCCAACCCCCTTCTCTCTAACTCCCCATGTCCTCCATGCTTTTTGTTATGCTCCATAA